>NW_025728257.1:2016449-2316449 GCF_021461385.2 Schistocerca piceifrons
GTAAACCTGAAATAAAGCATCGGAATCTAAAACTGGTCTCACAGGAAATGTTCAAACATAGACAGTAAGGGGAGTCAGTCTTCTTGTACTTAAGTCGGCATTGTGCCTTTTGTATTTAATTCCGATGCAATTTCTGTGTTTCATCGTCAATAAGAAGGTCTGGGATACAGTAAACCTGAAGTGAAGCATCGGAATCTATAACTAGTGTCACAGGAATGGTTCAAAACATAGTCAGTAAGAAGAGTCTGTCTTCTTGTACTTAAGTCGGCATTGTGCCTTTTTTATTTAATTCCGATGCAATTTCTGTGTTTCATCGTCAATAAGAAGGACAAAGGGATTAAGTAAACCTGAAGTGAAGCATCGGAATCTAAATCCGGTCTCACAGGAAAGGTTCAAATCGTAGACAGTAAGAAGGGTCAGTCATCTTGTAGTTAAGTCGGCATTGTGCCTTTTGTATTTAATCCCGATGAAACTTCTGTGCTCCATCGTCAATAAGAATGTCAGAGGGATACAGTAAACCTGAAGTGAAGCATCGGAATCTATAACTAGTGTCACAGGAATGGTTCAAAACATAGACAGTATGATGAGTCAGTCTTCTTGTACTTAAGTCGGCATTGTGCCTTTCCTATTTAATTCTGATGCAACTTCTGTGTTTCGTCGTCAATAACAAGGTCCAAGGGATACAGTAAACCTGAAGTGAAGCATCGGAATCTAAAACCGGTCTCACAGGAAAGGTTCAAAACATAGACACTAGGAAGAGCCAGTCTTCTTGTACTTTAGTCGGCATTGTGCGTTTTATATTTAATTCCGATGGAATTTCTGTGTTTCATCGTCAATAAGAAGGTGAGAGGGATACAGTAAACCTGAAGTGAAGCATCGGAATCCATAACTAGTGTCACAGGAATGGTTCAAAACATAGACAGTAAGAAGAGTCAGTCTTCTTGTACTTAAGTCGGCATTGTGCCTTTTGTATATAATTCCGATGCAATTTCCGTGTTTCATCGTCAATACGACGTTCAGGGGGATACAGTAAACCTGAAGTGAAGCTTCATAATCTATAATTAGTGTCATAGGAGTGGTTCTAAACATAGACAGTACGAAGAGACAGTCTTCTTGTACATAAGTCGCATTGTGCTTTTCCTATTTAATTCTGATGCAATTTCTGTGTTTCGTCGTCAATAACAACGTCCAAGGGATACAGTAAACCTGAAGTGAATCATCGGAATCTAAAACCAGCCTCACAGGAAAGGTTCAAAACATAGACAGTAAGAAGAGCCAGTCTTCTTGTACTTGAGTCGGCACTGTGCCTTTTATATTTAATTCCAATGCAATTTCTGTGTTTCATCGTCAATTAGAAGCTGAGAGGGATACAGTAAACCTGTAGTGCATCATCGGAATCTATAACTAGTGTCACAGGTATGGTTCAAACGTAGACAGTAGGAAGGGTCAGCCTTCTTGTACTTAAGTCGGCATTGTGCATTTTGTATTTCATTCCGATGCAATTTCTGTATTTCATCGTCGATAAGAAGGTCCAAGGGATACAGTAAACATATAGTGCAGCATCGGAATCTAAAACTGGTCTCACAGGAAATGTTCAAAGCATAGTCAGTAAGAGGAGTCAGTCTTCATTTACTTATGTCGGCATTGTGCCCTTCATATTTATTTCGGATGCAATTTCTGTGTTTTATCGTCAATAAGAAGGTTAGAGGGATACAGTAAACCTGAAGTGAAGCATCGGATTCATTAACTAGTGTCATAGGAATGGTTCAAAACAAAGACAGTAAGAAGAGTCTGTCTTCTTGTAAGTAAGTCGGCATTGTGCCTTTTCTATTTAATTCCGATGCAATTTCTGAGTTTCATCGTCAATTAGAAGGTCCAACGGATAGAGTAAACATATAGTGAAGCACCGGAATCTAAAACTGGTCTCACAGGAAATGTTCAAATCATAGTAGTAAGAGGAGTCAGTCTTCTTGTACTTAAGTCGGCATTGTGCCTTTTGTATTTAATTCCGATACAATTTCTGTGTTTCATCGTCAATAAGAAGGTCTGAGGGATACAGTAAACCTGAAGTGAAGCATCGGAATCATTACTAGCGTCACAGGAATGGTTCAAAACATAGACAGTAAGAAGAGTCTGTCTTCTTGTACTTAAGTTGGCATTGTGCATTTTCTATTTAATTCCCATGCAATTTCTGTGTTTCATCGTCAATTAGAAGGTCCAAGGGATACAGTAAACATATAGTGAAGCACCGGAATCTAAAACTGGTCTCACAGGAAATGTGCAAATCATAGTAGTAAGAGGAGTCAGTCTTCTTGTACTTAAGTCGGCATTGTGCCTTTTGTATTTAATTCCGATGCAATTTCTGTGTTTCATCGTCAATAAGATGGACAGAGGGACACAGTAAACCTGAAGTGAAGCATCGGAATCTACAACTAGTGTCACAGCAATGTTTGAAAACATAGACAGTAAGAAGCGTCAGTCTTCTTGTACTTAAGTCGGCAATAGGAATTCTGTATTTAATTCCGATCAATTTCTATGTTTCATCGTCAATAAGAAGGTCCAAGGGATACAGTAAACATATAGTGCAGCATCGGAATCTAAAATTGGTCCCACAGGAAATGTTCAAAACATAGTCAGTAAGAGGAGTCAGTCTTTTTGTACTTAAGTCGGCATTGTGCCTTTTGTATTTAATTCCGATGCAATTTCTGTGTTTCATCGTCAATAGGAAGGTCAGAGGGATACAGTAAACCTGAAGTGAAGCATCGGAATCTAATACTGGTCTCAGAGGAATTGTTCATAACATAGTCTGTCAGAGGAGTCAGTCTTCTTGTACTTAAGTCGGAATTGTGCCATTTGTATTTAATTCCGATGCAATTTCTGTGTTTCATCGCCAATAAGAAGGTCAGAGGGATACAGTAAACCCGAAGTGAGGCTTCGGAATCTATAACTAGTGTCACAGCAATGGTTCAAAACATAGACAGTAAGAAGAGTCTGTCCTCTTGTACTTAAGTCGGCATTGTGCGTTTCCTATTTAATTCTGATGCTACTTCTGTGTTTCGTCGTCAATAACAAGGTCCATGGGATACAGTAAACCTGAAGTGAAGCATCGGAATCTGAAACCGGCCTCACAGGAAAGGTTAAAAACATAGACAGTAAGAAGAGCCAGTCTTCTTGTACTCGAGTCGGCATTGTGCCTTTTATATTTAATTCCGATGCAATTTCTGTTTTTCATCGTCAATAGGAAGGTGTGAGGGATACAGTAAATCGGAAGTGAAGCATCGGAATCTATAACTAGTGTCACAGGAATAGTTCAAAACATAGACAGTAAGAAGAGTCAGTCTTCTTGTACTTAAGTCGGCATTGTGCCTTTTGTATTTAATTCCGATGCCATTTCTGTGTTTCATCGTCAATAAGATGGTTAGAAGGATACAAGAAACCTGTAGTAAAGCATCGGAATCTAAAACCGGTCTCACAGGAAATGTTCAAAGCATAGTCAGTAACAGGAGTCAGTCTTCTTCAACTTAAGTCGGCATTGTGCCCTTTGTATTTAATTCGGATGCAATTTCTGTGTTTCATCGTCAATAAGATGGACAGAGGGATACAGTAAACCTGAAGTGAAGCATCGGAATCTACAACTAGTGTCTCAGCAATGTTTCAAAACATAGACAGTAAGAAGCGTCAGTCTTCTTGTAGTTAAGTCGGCAATGTGGATTTTGTATTTAATTACGATGCAATTTCGTTGTTTCATCGTCAATAAGAAGGTCGGAGGGATACAGTAAACCTGAAGTGCAGCATCGGAATCATTAACTAGTGTCACAGGAGTGGTTCAAAACATAGACAGTAAGAAGAGGCTGTCTTCTTGTACTTAAGTCGGCATTGTGCCTTTTCTATTTAATTCCCATGCAATTTCTGCGTTTCATTGTCAATTAGAAGGTCCAAGGGATACAGTAAACATATAGTGAAGCACCGGAATCTAAAACTGGTCTCACAGGAAATGTTCAGATCATAGACAGTAAGATGAGCCAGTCTTCTTGTACTTGAGTCGGCATTGTGCCTTTCATATTTAATTCCGATGCAATTTCTGCTTTTCATCGTCAATAGGAAAGTGAGAGGGATACAGTAAACCTGAAGTGAAGCATCGGAATCTATAACTAGTGTCACAGGAATGGTTCAAAACATAGACAGTAAGAAGAGTCAGTCTTCTTGTACTTATTTCGACATTGTGCCTTATGTATTTCATTCCGATGCAATTTCTGTGTTTCATCGTCAATAAGATGGTCAGAAGGATACAGTAAATCTGAAGTAAAGCATCGGAATTTAAAACCGGTCTCACAGGAAATGTTCAAACATAGTCAGTAAGAGGAGTCAGTCTTCTTGTACTTAAGTCGGCATTGTGCCCTTTGTATTTAATTGCGATGCAGTTTCTGTGTTTCATCGTCAATAAGAAGGAAAGAGGGACACAGTAAACCAGAAGTGAAGCATCGGAATCTACAACTAGTGTCACAGCAATGTTTCAAAACATGGACAGTAAGAAGCGTCAGTCTTCTTGTACTTAAGTCGGCAATGTGCATTTTGTATTTAATTACGATGCAATTGCTGTGTTTCATCGTCCATAAGAAGGTCAGAGGGATACAGTAAACCTGAAGTGAAGCATCGGAATCATTAACTAGTGTCACAGGAATGGTTCAAAACATAGACAGTAAGAAAAGTCTGTCATCTTGTACTTAAGTCGGCATTGTGCCTTTTCTATTTAATTCCGATGCAATTAGTGTGTTTCATCGTCAATAAGAAGGTCCAAGGGATACAGTAAACCTGAAGTGAAGCAACACAGTCTAAAACCGGTCACACAGGAAAGATTCACAACATACTTAGTAAGAAGAGCCAGTCTTCTTGTACTTCAGTCGGCATTGTGCATTTTGTATTTAATTCCGATGCAATTTCTGTGTTTCATCGTCAATAAGAAGGTCAGAGGGATACAGTAAACCTGAAGTGAAGCATCGGTATCTACAACTAGTGTCACAGCAATGTTTCAAAACATAGACAGTAAGAAGCGTCAGTCTTCTTGTACTTAAGTAGGCAATGTGCATTTTGTATTTAATTCCGATGCAATTTCTTTGTTTCATCGTCAACAAGAAGTTCCAAGGGATACAGTAAACATATAGTGCAGCATCGGAATCTAAAATTGGTCTCACAGGAAATGTTCAAAACATAGTCAGTAAGAGGAGTCAGTCTTTTTGTACTTAAGTCGGCATTGTGCCTTTTGTATTTATTTCCGATGCAATCTCTGTGTTTCATCGTCAATAAGAAGGTCCAAGGTATACAGTTAACATATAGTGAAGCATCGGAATCTAAAACTGGTCTCACAGGAAATGTTCAAAGCATAGTCAGTAAGAGGAGTCAGTCTTCTTTTACTTAAGTCGGCATTGTGCCTTTCGTATTTAATCCCGATGCAATTTCTGTGTTTCATCGTCAAGAAGAAGGTCAGAGGGATACAGTAAACCCGAAGTGAAGCTTCGGAATCTATAACTAGTGTCACAGTAATGGTTCAAATCATAGAGAGTAAGTAGAGTCAGTCATCTAGTAATTAAGTCGGCATTGTGCCTTTCCTATTTAATTCTGATCCAACTTCTGTGTTTCGTCGTCAATAACAAGGTCCATGGGATACAGTAAACTTGAAGTGAAGCATCGGAATCTGAAACCGGCCTCACAGGAAAGGTTCATAACATTGACAGTAAGAAGAGCCAGTCTTCTTGTACTTGAGTCGGCATTGTGCATTTTATATTTAATTCCGATGCAATTTCTGTTTTTCATCATCAATAGGAAGGTGAGAGGGATACAGTAAACATATAGTGAAGCACCGGAATCTAAAACTGGTCTCACAGGAAATGTTCAAATCATAGTAGTAAGAGGAGTCAGTCTTCTTGTACTTCAGTCGGCATTGTGCCTTTTGTATTTAATTCCAATGCAATTTCTGTGTTTCTTCTTCAATAAGAAGGTCCAACGGATACAGTAAACCTGAAGTGAAGCATCGAAGACTAAAACCGGTCTCACAGGAAAGATTCAAACATAGACAGTAAGAAGAGCCAGTCTTCTTGTCCTTGAGTCGGCATTGTGCATTTTGTATTTAATTCCGATGCAATTTCAGTGTTTCATCGTCAATAAGAAGGTCAGAGGGATACAGTAAACCTGAAGTGAAGCATCGGAATCATTAACTAGTGTCACAGGAATGGTTCAAAACATAGACAGTAAGAAGAGTCTGTCTTCTTGTACTTAAGTCGGCATTGTGCCTTTTCTATTTAATTCCGATGCAATTTCTGTATTTCATCGTCAATAAGAAGGTCCAAGGGATACAGTAAACATATAGTGAAGCACCAGAATCTACAACTGGTCTCACAGGATATGTTCAAATCATAGTAGTAAGAGGAGTCAGTCTTCTTGTACTTAAGTCTGCATTGTGCCTTTTGTATTTCATTCCGATGCAATTTCTGTGTTTCATCGTCAATAAGATGGTCAGAAGGATACAGTAAACCTGAAGTGAAGCATCGGAATATACAACTAGTGTCACAGCAATGTTTCAAAACATAGACAGTAAGAAGCGTCAGTCTTCTTGTACTTAAGTCGGCAATGTGCATTTTGTATTTAATTCCGATGCAATTTCTGTGTTTCATCGTCAATATGAAGGTCAGAGGGATACAGTAAACCTGAAGTGAAGCATGGGAATCATTAACTAGTGTCACAGGAATGTTACAAAACATAGACAGTAAGAAGAGTCTGTCTTCTTGTACTTAAGTCGGCATTGTGCCTTTTCTATTTAATTCCGATGCAATTTCTATGTTTCATCGTCAATAAGAAGGGCCAAGGGATACAGTAAACATATAGTGAAGCACCGGAATCTAGAACTGGTCTCACAGGAAATGTTCATATCATAGTAGTAAGAGGAGTCAGTCTTCTTGTACTTAAGTCGGCATTGTGCCTTTTGTACTTAATTCCGATGCTATATCTGTGTTTCATCGTCAATAAGAAGGACAGAGGGACACAGTAAACCTGATGTGAAGCATCGAAATCTACAACTAGTGTCGCAGCAATGTCTCAAAACATAGACACTAAGAAGCGTCAGTCTTCTTGTACTTAAGTCGGCAATGTGCATTTAGTATTTAATTCCGATGCAATTTCTGTGTTTCATCGTCAATAAGAAGGTCCAAGGGATACAGTAAACATATAGTGCAGCATCGGAATCTAAAATTGGTCTCACAGGAAATGTTCAAAACATAGTCAGTAAGAGGAGTCAGTCTTTTTGTAATTAAGTCGGCATTGTGCCTTTTGTATTTGATTCCGATGCAATTTCTGTGTTTCATCGTCAATAAGAAGGTCAGAGGGATACAGTAAGCCTGAAGTGAAGCATCGGAATCTATAAGTAGTGTCACTATAATGGTTCAAACATAGACAGTAAGAGGAGTGAGTCTTCTTGTACATAAGTCGGCATTGTGCCTTTTGTATTTAATTCCGATGCAATTTCTGTGTTTCATCGTCAATAAGAAGGTCCAAGGGATACAGTAAACATATAGTGAAGCATCGGAATCCAAAACTGGTCTCACAGGAAATGTTCAAAACATAGTCAGTAAGAAGAGTCAGTCTTCTTGTACTTATGTCGGCATTATGACTTTTGTATTTTATTCCAATCCAATTTCTGTGTTTCATCGTCAATAAGAAGGTCGAAGGGATACTTTAAACATATAGTGAAGCATCGGAATCTAAAACTGGTCTCACATTAAATGTTCAAAGCACAGTCACTAAGAGGAGTCAGTCTTCTTTTACTTAACTCGGCATTGTGCCTTTCGTATTTAATTCTGATGCAATTTTTGTGTTTCAATGTCAATAAGAAGGTCCAAGGGATACAGTAAACCCGAAGTGAAGCTTCGGAATCTATAACTAGTGTCACAGTAATGGTTCAAAACATAGACAGTAAGAAGAGACAGTCTTCTTGTACTTAAGTCGGCATTGTGCCTTTCCTATTTAATTCTGATGCAACTTCTGTGTTTCGTCGTCAATAACAAGGTCCATGGGATACAGTAAACCTGAAGTGAAGCATCGGAATCTGAAACCGGCCTCACAGGAAAGGTTCAAAACATAGACTGTAAGAAGAGCCAGTCCTCTTGTACTTGAGTCGGCATTGTGCCTTTTATATTTAATTCCGATGGAATTTCTGTGTTTCATCGTCAATAAGAACGTGACAGGGATACTGTAAACCTGAAGTGAAACATCTGAATCTATAACTAGTGTCACAATAATGGTTCAAACATAGACAGTAAGAAGAGTCAGTCTTCTTGTACATAAGTCAGCATTGTGCCTTTTGTATTTAATTCCGATGCAATTTCTGTGTTTCATCGTCAATAAGATGGTCAGAAGGATACAGTAAACCTGAAGTAAAGCATCGGAATCTAAAACCGGTCTCACAGGAAATGTTCAAAACATAGTCAGTAAGACGAGTCAGTCTTCTTGTACTTCAGTCGGCATTGTGCCCTTTGTATTGAATTCCGATGCAATTTCTGTGTTTCATCGTCAATAAGAAGGAAAGAGGGATACAGTAAACCTGAAGTGATGCATCGGAATCTACAACTAGTGTCACAGCAATGTTTCAAAACATAGACAGTAAGAAGCGTCAGTCTTCTTGTACTTAAGTCGGCAATGTGTATTTTGTATTTAATTCTGATGCAATTTCTGTGTTTCATCGTCAATAAGAAGGTCAGAGGGATACAGAAAACCTGAACTGAAACATCTGAATCTATAACTAGTGTCACAATAATGGTTCAAACATAGACAGTAAGAAGAGTCAGTCTTCTTGTACATAAGTCGGCATTGTGCCTTTTGTATTTAATTGCGATGCAATTTCTGTGTTTCATCGTCAATTAGAAGGTCCAAGGGATACAGTAAACATATAGTGAAGCACCGGAATCTAAAACTGGTCTCACAGGAAATGTTCAAATCATAGTAGTAAGAGGAGTCGGTCTTCTTGTACTTAAGTCGGCATTGTGCCTTTTGTATTTAATTCCGATGCAATTTCTGTGTTTCATCGGCAATAAGAAGGTCCAAGGGATACAGTAAACCTGAAGTGAAGCATCGCAGTCTAAAACCGGTCTCACAGGAAAGGTTCAAAACATAGACAGTAAGAAGAGCCAGTCTTCTTGTACTTGAGTCGACATTGTGCATTTTGTATTTAATTCCGATGCAATTTCTGTGTTTCATCGTCAATAAGAAGGTCAGAGGGATACAGTAAACCTGAAGTGAAGCATCGGAATCATTAACTAGTGTCACAGGAATGGTTCAAAACATAGACAGTAAGAAGAGTCTGTCTTCTTGTACTTAAGTCTGCATTGTGCCTTTTCTATTGAATTCCGATGCAATTTCTGTGTTTCATCGTCAATAAGAAGGTCCAAGGGATACAGTAAACATATAGTGAAGCACCGGAACCTAAAACTTGTCTCACAGGAAATGTTCAAATCATAGTAGTAAGAGGAGTCACTCTTCTTGTAGTTAATTCGGCATTGTGCCTTTTGTATTTAATTCCGATGCAATTTCTGTGTTTCATCGTCAATAAGAAGGTCCAAGGGATACAGTAAACCTGAAGTGAAGCATCGCATTCTAAAACCGGTCTCACAGGAAAGGTTCAAAACATAGAGAGTAAGAAGAGCCAGTCTTCTTGTACTTGAGTCGTCATTGTGCTTTTTGTATTTAATTCCAATTAACTTTCTGTGTTTCATCGTCAATATGAAGGTCAGAGGGATACAGTAAACCTGAAGTGAAGCATCGGAATTTGTAACTAGTGTCACAGGAATGGTTCAAAACATAGACAGTCAGAAGAGTCGGTCCTCTTGTACTTAAGTCGGCATTGTGCCTTTTGTATTTAAATCAGATGCAATATCTGTGTTTCATCGTCAACAAGAAGGTCAGAGTTATACAGTAAACCTGAAGTGAAGCATCGGAATCTATAACTATATGTCACAGGAATGGTTCAAAATATAGACAATAAGAAAAGACAGTCCTCTTGTACTTAATTCGGCATTGTGCCTTTCCTATTTAATTCTGATGCAACTTCTGTGTTTCGTCGTCAGTAACGACGTCCAAGGGATACAGTAAACCTGAAGTGAAGCATCGGAATTTAAAACCGGTCTCACAGGAAAAGTTCAAATCATAGACAGTAAGAAGAGCCAGTCATCTTGTACTTGAGTCTTCATTGAGCCTTTTATATTTAATTCCGATGGAATTTCTGTGTTTCATCGTCAATAAGAACGTGACAGGGATACAGTAAACCTGAAGTGAAACATCGGAATCTATAACTAGTGTCACGGGAATGGTTCAAATCATAGACAGTAAGAAGAGTCAGTCTTCTTGTACTTAAGTCGCCATTGTGCCTTTTGTTTTTCATTCCGATGCAATTTCTGTGTTTCATCGTCAATAAGAAGGTCCAAGGGATACAGTAAACATATAGTGAAGCACCGGAATCTAAAACTGGTCTCACAGCAAATGTTCAAATCATAGTAGTATGAGGAGTCGGTCTTCTTGTACTTAAGTCGGCATTGTGCCTTTTGTATTTTATTCCGATGCAATTTCTGTGTTTCATCGTCAATAAGAAGGTCCAAGGGATACAGTAAACCTGAAGTGAAGCATCGCAGTCTAAAACCGGTCTCACAGGAAAGGTTCAAAACATAGACAGTAAGAAGAGCCAGTCTACTTGTACTAGAGTCGGCATTATGCATTTTGTATTTAATTCCGATGCAATTTCTGTGTTTCATCGTCAATAAGAAGGTCAGAAGGGTACAGTAAACCTGAAGTGCAGCATCGGAATCATTAACTAGTGTCACAGGAAAGGTTCAAAACATAGACAGTAATAAGAGTCTGTCTTCTTGTACTTAAGTCGGCATTGTGCCATTTCTATTTAATTCCGATGCAATTTCTATGTTTCATCGTCAATACGAAGGTCCAAGGGATACAGTAAACATATAGTGAAGCACCGGAATCTAAAACTGGTCTCACAGGAAATGTTGAAATCGTAGTAGTAAGAGGAGTCAGTCTTCTTGTACTTAAGTCGGCATTGTGCCTTTTGTATTTAATTCCGATGCTATATCTGTGTTTCATCGTCAATAAGAAGGACAGAGGGACACAGTAAACCTGATGTGAAGCATCGAAATCTACAACTAGTGTCACAGCAATGTTTCATAACATAGACACTAAGAAGCGTCAGTCTTCTTGTACTTAAGTCGGCAATGTGTATTTTGTATTTTATTCCGATGCAATTTCTGTGTTTCATCGTCAATAAGAAGGTCCAAGGGATACAGTAAACATATAGTGCAGCATCGGAATCTAAAATTGGTCTCACAGGAAATATTCAAAACATAGTCAGTAAGAGGAGTCAGTCTTTTTGTAATTAAGTCGGCATTGTGCCTTTTGCATTTGATTCCGATGCAATTTCTGTGTTTCATCGTCAATAAGAAGGTCCAAGGGATACAGTAAACATATAGTGAAGCATCGGAATCCAAAACTGGTCTCACAGGAAATGTTCAAAACATAGTCAGTAAGAAGAGTCAGTCTTCTTGTACTTAAGTCGGCATTATGCCTTTTGTATTTAATTCCAATCCAATTTCTGTGTTTCATCGACAATAAGAAGGTCCAAGGGATACAGTAAACATATAGTGAAGCATCGGAATCTAAAACTGGTCTCACAGGAAATGTTCAAAGTATAGTCACTAAGAGGAGTCAGTCTTCTTTTACTTAAGTCGGCATTGTGCCTTTCGTATTTAATTCCGATGCAATTTCTGTGTTTCATCGTCAATAAGAAGGTCCAAGGGATACAGTAAACCCGAAGTGAAGCTTCGGAATCTATAACTAGTGTCACAGTAATGGTTCAAAACATAGACAGTAAGAAGAGTCAGTCTTCTTGTACTTAAGTCGGCATTGTGCCTTTCCTATTTAATTCTGATGCAACTTCTGTGTTTCGTCGTCAATAACAAGGTCCATGGGATACAGCAAACCTGAAGTGAAGCATCGGAATCTACAACTAGTGTCACAGCAATGTTTCAAAACATAGACAGTAAGAAGCGTCAGCCTTCTTGTACTTAAGTCGGCAATGTGCATTTTGTATTTAATTCCGATGCAATTTCAGTGATTCATCGTCAATAAGAAGGTCCAAGGGATACAGTAAACATATAGTGAAACACCGGAATCTAAAACTGGTCTCACAGGAAATGTTCGAATCATAGACAGTAAGAAGAGCCAGTCTTCTTGTACTTGAGTCGGCATTGTGCCTTTTATATTTAATTCCGATGTAATTCTGTTTTTCATCGCCAATAGGAAGGTGAGAGGGATACAGTAAACCTGAAGTGAAGCATCGGAATCTATAACTAGTGTCACAGGAATGGTTCAAAACATAGACAGTAAGTAGAGTCAGTCTTCTTGGACTTAAGTCGGCATTGTGCCTTTTGTATGTCATTCCGATGCAATTTCTGTGTTTCATCGTCAATAAGATGGTCAGAAGGATACAGTAAACCTGAAGTAAAGCATCGGAATCTAAAACCGGTCTCACAGGAAATGTTCAAAACATAGTCAGTAAGAGGAGTCAGTCTTCTTGTACTTCAGTCGGCAATGTGCATTTTGTATTTATTTTTGATGCAATTTCTGTGTTTCATCGTCAATAAGAAGGTCAGAGGGATACAGAAAACCTAAAGTGAAACATCTGAATCTATAACTAGTGTCACAATAATGGTTCAAACATAGACAGTAAGAAGAGTCAGTCTTCTTGTACATAAGTCGGCATTGTGCCTTTTGTATTTAATTCCGATGCAATTTCTGTGTTTCATCGTCAATAAGAAGGTCCAAGTGATACAGTAAACATATAGTAAAGCATCGCAATCCAAAACTATTCTCACAGGAAATGTTCAAAACATAGTCAGTATGAAGAGTCAGTCTTCTTGTACTTAAGTCGGCATTATGCCTTTTGTATTTAATTCCAATGCTATTTCTGTGTCTTTTCGTCAATAAGAAGGTCCAAGGGATACAGTAAACATATAGTGAAGCATCGGAATCTAAAACTGGTCTCACAGGAAATGTTCAAAGCATAGTCAGTAAGAGGAGTCAGTCTTCTTTTACTTAAGTCGGCATTGTGCCTTTCGTATTTAATTCCGATGCAATTTCTGTGTTTCATCGTCAATAAGAAGGTGAGAGAGATACAGTAAACCTGAAGTGAAGCATCGGAATCTATAACTAGTGTCACAGGAATGGTTCAAAACATAGACAGTAAGAAGAGTCAGTCTTCTTGTACTTAAGTCGGCATTGTGCCTTTCCTATTTAATTCTGATGCAACTTGTGTGTTTCGACGTCAATAACAAGGTCCATGGGATACAGTAAACCTGAAGTGAAGCATCGGAATATGAAACCGGCCTCACAGGAAAGGTTCAAAATATAGACAGTAAGAAGTGCCAGTCTTCTTGTACTTGAGTCGGCATTGTGCCTTTTATATTTAATTCCGATGCAATTTCTGTTTTTCATCGTCAATAGGAGGGTGAGATGGATACAGTAAACCTAAAGTGAAGCATCGGAATCTATAACTAGTGTCACAGGGATGGTTCAAAACATAGACCGTAAGAAGAGTCAGTCTTCTTGTAGTTACGTCGGCATTGTGCCTTTTGTATTTCATTCCGATGCAATTTCTGTGTTTCATCGTCAATAAGATGGTCAGAAGGATACAGTAAACCTGAAGTGAAGCATCGGAACCTACAACTAGTGTTACAGCAATGTTTCAAAACATAGACAGTAAGAAGCGTCAGTCTTCTTGTACTTAAGTTGGCAATGTGCATTTTCTATCTAATTCCGATGCAATTTCTGTGTTTCATCGTCAATAAGACGGTCAGAGGGATACTGTAAACCTGAAGTGAAGCATGGGAATCGTTAACTAGTGTCACAGGAATGGTTCAAAACATAGACAGTAAGAAGTGTCTGTCTTCTTGCACTTCAGTCGGCATTGTGCCTTTTCTATTTAATTCCAATGCAATTTCTGTGTTTCATCGTCAATTAGAAGGTCCAAGGAATACAGTAAACATATAGTGAAGCACCGGAATCTAAAACTGGTCTCACAGGAAATGTTCAAATCATAGTAGTAAGAGGAGTCGGTCATCTTGTACTTAAGTCGGCCTTGTGCCTTTTGTATTTAATTCCGATGCAATTTCTGTGTTTCATCGGCAATACGAAGGTCCAAGGGATACAGTAAACCTGAAGTGAAGCATCACAGTCTAAAACCGGTCTCACAGGAAAGGTTCAATACATAGACAGTAAGAAGAGCCAGTCTTCTTGTACTTGAGTCGGCATTGTGCATTTTGTATTCAATTCCGATGCAATTTCTGTGTTTCATCGTCAATAAGAAGGTCAGAGGGATACAGTAAACCTGAAGTGAAGCATCGGAATCTATAACTATATGTCACAGGAATGGTTCAAAACATAGACAATAAGAAGAGTCAGTCCTCTTGTACTTAAGTCGGCATTGTGCCTTTCCTATTTAATTCTGATGCAACTTCTGTGTTTCGTCGTCAGTAACGACGTCCAAGGGATACAGTAAACCTGAAGTGAAGCATCGGAATCTAAAACCGGTCTCACAGGAAAAGTTCAAATCATAGACAGTAAGAAGAGCCAGTCATCTTGTACTTGAGTCGGCATTGTGCCTTTAATATTTAATTCCGATGGAATTTCTGTGTTTCATCGTCAATAAGAACGTGACAGGGATACAGTAAACCAGAAGTGAAACATCGGAATCTATAACTAGTGTCACGGGAATGGTTCTAAACATAGACAGTAAGAAGAGTTAGTCTTCATCTACTTAAGTCGGCATTGTGCCTTTTGTATTTCATTCCGATGCAATTTCTGTGTTTCATCGTCAATAAGAAGGTCAAGGGATACAGTAAACATATAGTGAAGCATCGGAATCTAAAAGTGGTCAAACAGGAAATGTTCAAAGCATAGTCAGTAAGAGGAGTCAGTCTTCTTTTACTTAAGTCAGCATTCTGCATTTCGTATTTAATTCCGATGCAATTTCTGTGTTCCATCGTCAATAAGAAGGTCAGAGGGCTACAGTAAACCCGAAGTGAAGCTTCGGAATCTATAACTAGTGTCACAGTAATGGTTCAAAACATAGACAGTAAGAAGAGTCAGTCTTCTTGTGCTTAAGTCGGCATTGTGCCTTTCCTATTTAATTCTGATGCAACTTCTGTGTTTCGTCGTCAATAACAAGGCCCATGGGATACAGTAAACCTGAAGTGAAACATCGGAATCTGAAACCGGCCTCACAGGAAAGGTTCAAAACATAGACAGTAAGAAGATCCAGTCTTCTTGTACTTGAGTCGGCATTGTGCCTTTTATATTTAATTCCGATGCAATTTCTGTTTTTCATCGTCAATAGGAGGGTGAGAGGGATACAGTAAACCTGAAGTGAAGCTTCGGAATCTATAACTAGTGTCACAGGAATGGTTCAAAACATAGACAGTAAGAAGTGTATGTCTTCTTGCACTTCAGTCGGCATTGTGCCTTTTCTATTTAATTCCAATGCAATTTCTGAGTTTCATCGTCAATTAGAAGGTCCAAGGGATACAGTAAACATATAGTGAAGCACCGGAATCTAAAACTGGTCTCACAGGAAATTTTGAAATCATAGTAGTAAGAGGAGTCGGTCTTCTTGTACTTAAGTCGGCATTGTGCCTTTTGTATTTAATTCCGATTCAATTTCTGTGTTTCATCGTCAATAAGAAGGTCCAAGGGATACAGTAAACCTGAAGTGAAGCAACGCAATCTAAAACCGGTCTCACAGGAAAGGTTCAAAACGTAGACAGTAAGAAGAGCCAGTCTTCTTGTACTTGAGTCGGCATTGTGCATTTTGTATTTGATTCCGATGCAATTTCTGTGTTTCATCGTCAATAAGAAGGTCAGAGGGATACAGTAAACCTGAAGTGATGCATCGGAATCATTAACTAGTGTCACAGGAATGGTTCAAAGCATAGACAGTAAGAAGAGTCTGTCTTCTTCTACTTAAGTCGGCATTGTGCCTTTTCTATTTAACTCCGATGCATTTTCTGTGTTTCTTCGTCAATAAGAAGGTCCAAGGGATACAGTAAACATGTAGTGAAGCACCGGAATTTAAAACTGGTCTCACAGGAAATGTTCAAATCATAGTAGTAAGAGGAGTCAGTCTTCTTGTACTTAAGTCGGCATTGTGCCTTTTGTATTTAATTCCGATGCAATTTCTGTGTTTCATCGTCAATATGAAGGTCCAAGGGATACAGTAAACCTGAAGTGAAGCATCGCAGTGTAAAACCTGTCTCACAGGAAAGGTTCAAAACATAGAGAGTAAGAAGAGCCAGTCTTCTTGTACTTGAGTCGGCATTGTGCTTTTTGTATTTAATTCCAATTAACTTTCTGTGTTTCATCGTCAATATGAAGGTCAGAGGGATACAGTAAACCTGAAGTGAAGCATCGGAATTTGTAACTAGTGCACAGGAATGGTTCAAAAGGAAGACAGTAAGAAGGGTCAGTCCTCTTGTACTTCAGTCGGCATTGTGCGTTTTGTATTTAATTCCGATGCGATTTCTGTGTTTCATCATCAATAAGAGGGTCAGAGGGATACAGTAAACCTGAAGTGAAGCATCGGAATCTAAAACCAGTCTCACAGGAAAAGTTCAAATCATAGACAGTAAGAAGAGCCAGTCATCTTGTACTTGAGTCGTCATAGTGCCTTTTATATTTAATTCCGATGGAATTTCTGTGTTTCATCGTCAATAAGAACGTGACAGGGATACAGTAAACCTGAAGTGAAGTATCGGAATCTATAACTAGTGTCACAGGAATGGTTCAAAACATAGACAGTAAGAAGAGTCAGTCTTTTTGTACTTAAGTCGGCATTGTGCCTTTCCTATTTAATTCTGATGCAACTTCTGTGTTTCGTCGTCAATAACAAGGTCCATGGGATACAGTAAACCTGAAGTGAAGCATCGGAATATGAAACCGGCCTCACAGGAAAGGTTCAAAACATAGACAGTAAGAAGAGCCAGTCTTCTTGTACTTGAGTCGGCATTGTGCCTTTTATATTTAATTCCGATGCAATTTCTGTGTTTCATCGTCAATTAGAAGGTCCAAGGGATACAGTAAACATATAGTGAAGCACCGGAATCTTAAACTGGTCTAACAGGAAATGTTCAAATCATAGTAGTAAGAGGAGTCGGTCTTCTTGTACTTAAGTCGGCTTTGTGCCTTTTGTATTTAATTCCGATGCAATTACTGTGTTTCATCGTCAATAAGAAGGTCAGAGGGATACAGTAAACCTGAAGTGAAGCATCGGAATCATTAACTACTGTCACAGGAATGGTTCAAAACATAGACAGTAAGAAGAGTCTGTCTTCTTGTACTTAAGTCAGCATTGTGCCTTTTCTATTGAATTCCGATGCAATTTCTGTGTTTCATCGTCAATAAGAAGGTCCAAGGGATACAGTAACCATATTGTGAAGTACCGGAACCTAAAACTGGTCTCACAGGAAATGTTCAAATCATAGTAGTAAGAGGAGTCAGTCTTCTTGCACTTAACTTGGCATTATGCCTTTTGCATTTAATTCCGATGCAATTTCTGTGTTTCATCGTCAATAAGAAGGTCCAAGGGATACAGTAAACCTGAAGTGAAGCATCGCATTCTAGAACCGGTCTCACAGGAAAGGTTCAAAACATAGAGAGTAAGAAGAGCCAGTCTTCTTGTACTTGAGTCGGCATTGTGCTTTTTGTATTTAATTCCAATTAACTTTCTGTGTTTCATCGTCAATATGAAGGTCAGAGGGATACTGTATACCTGAAGTGAAGCATCGGAATTTGTAACTAGTGTCACAGGAATGGTTCAAAACATAGACAGTCAGAAGTGTCGGTCCTCTTGTACTTAAGTCGGCATTGTGCCTTTTGTATTTAATTCCGATGCAATTTCTGTCTTTCATCGTCAATAAGAAGGTCAGAGGGATACAGTAAACCTGAAGTGAAGCATCGGAATCTATAACTATATGTCACAGGAATGGTTCAAAACATAGACAATAAGAAGAGTCAGTCCTCTTGTACTTAAGTCGGCATTGTGCCTTTCCTATTTAATTCTGATGCAACTTCTGTGTTTCGTCGTCAGTAACGACGTCCAAGGGATACAGTAAACCTGAAGTGAAGCATCGGAATCTAAAACCGGTCTCACAGGAAAAGTTCAAATCATAGACAGTAAGAAGAGCCAGTCATCTTGTACATGAGTCGGCATTGTGCCTTTTATATTTAATTCCGATGGAATTTCTGTGTTTCATCGTCAATAAGAACGTGACAGGGATACAGTAAACCTGAAGTGAAGCATCGGAATCTATAACTAGTGTCACGGGAATTGTTTAAAACATAGACAGTAAGAAGAGTCAGTCTTCTTGTACTTAAGTCGGCATTGTGCCTTTTGTATTTCATTCCGATGCAGTTTCTGTGTTTCATCGTCAATAAGAAGGTCCAAGGGATACAGTAAACATATAGTGAAGCATCGGAATCTAGAACTGGTCTCACAGGAAATATTCAAAGCATAGTCAGTAAGAGGAGTCAGTCTTCTTTTAATTAAGTCGGCATTGTGCATTTCGTATTTAATTCCGATGCAATTTCTGTGTTCCATCGTCAATAAGAAGGCCAGAGGGCTACAGTGAACCCGAAGTGAAGCTTCGGAATCTATAACTAGTGTCACAGTAATGGTTCAAAACATAGACAGTAAGAAGTGTCAGTCTTCTTGTACTTAAGTCGGCATTGTGCCTTTCCTATTTAATTCTGATGCAACTTCTGTGTTTCGTCGTCAATAACAAGGCCCGTGGGATACAGTTAACCTGAAGTGAAGCATCGGAATCTGAAACCGGCCTCACAGGAAAGGTTCAAAACATAGACAGTAAGAAGATCCAGTCTTCTTGTACTTGAGTCGGCATTGTGCCTTTTATATTTAATTCCGATGCAATTTCTGTTTTTCATCGTCAATAGGAAGGTGAGATGGATACAGTAAACCTGAAGTGAAGCATCAGAATCTATAACTAGTGTCACAGGAATGGTTCAAAACGTAGACAGTAAGAAGAGTCAGTCTTCTTGTACTTAAGTCGGCATTGTGCCTTTTGTATTTCATTCCGATGCAATTTCTGTGTTTCATCGTCAATAAGATGGTCAGAAGGATACAGTAAACCTGAAGTGAAGCATCGGAATCTACAACTAGTGTCACAGCAATGTTTCAAAACATAGACAGTAAGAAGCGTCAGTCTTCTTGTACTTAAGTCGGCAATGTGCATTTTGTATTTAATTCCGATGCAATTTCTGTGTTTCATCGTCAATAAGACGGTCCAAGGGATACAGTAAACATATAGTGAAGCACCGGAATCTAAAATTGGTCTCACAGGAAATGTTCAAATCATAGTAGTAAGAGGAGTCGGACTTCTTGTACTTAAGTCGGCATTGTGCATTTTGTATTTGATTCCGATGCAATTTCTGTGTTTCATCGTCAATAAGAAGGTCAGAGGGATACAGTAAACCTGAAGTGAAGCATTGGAATCATTAACTAGTGTCACACGAATGGTTCAAAGCATAGACAAAAAGAAGAGTCTGTCTTCTTGTACTTAAGTCGGCATTGTGCCTTTTCTATTTAATTCCGATGCAATTTCTGTGTTTCATCGTCAATAAGAAGGTCCAAGGGATACAGTAAACATGTAGTGAAGCACCGGAATCTAAAACTGCTCTCACAGGAAATGTTCAAATCATAGTAGTAAGAGGAGTCAGTCTTCTTGTACTTAAGTCGGCATTGTGCCTTTTGTATTTAATTTCGATGCAATTTCTGTGTTTCATCGTCAATAAGAAGGTCCAAGGGATACAGTAAACCTGAAGTGAAGCATCGCAGTCTAAAACCTGTCTCACAGGAAAGGTTCAAAACATAGAGAGTAAGAAGAGCCAGTCTTCTTGTACTTGAGTCGGCATTGTTCTTTTTTTATTTAATTCCAATTAACTTTCTGTGTTTCATCGTCAATATGAAGGTCAGAGGGATACAGTAAACCTGAAGTGAAGCATCGGAATTTGTAACTAGTGTCACAGGAATGGTTCAAAGCATAGACAGTAAGAAGAGTCAGTCCTCTTGTACTTCAGTCGGCATTGTGCCTTTTGTATTTAATTCCGATGCAATTTCTGTGTTTCATCGTCAATAAGAAGGTCCAGGGGATACAGTAAACCTGAAGTGAAGCAACGCAGTCTAAAACCGGTCTCACAGGAAAGGTTCAAAACATAGACAGTAAGAAGAGTCAGTCTTCTTGTACTTAAGTCGGCATTGTGCCTTTTGTATTTCATTCCGATGCAATTTCTGTGTTTCATCGTCAATAAGAAGGTCAGAGGGATACAGTAAACCGGAAGTGAAGCATCGGAATCATTAACTAGTTTCACAGGAATGGTTCAAAGCATAGACAGTAAGAAGAGTCTGTCTTCTTGTACTTAAGTCGGCATTGTGCCTTTTCTATTTAATTCCGATGCAATTTCTGTGTTTCATCGTCAATAAGACGGTCCAAGGGATACAGTAAACATATAGTGAAGCACCGGAATCTAAAATTGGTCTCACAGGAAATGTTCAAATCATAGTAGTAAGAGGAGTCGGTCTTCTTGTACTTAAGTGGGAATTGTGCATTTTGTACTTGATTCCGATGCATTTTCTGTGTTTCATCGTCAATAAGAAGGTCAGAGGGATACAGTAAACCTGAAGTGAAGCATTGGAATCATTAACTAGTGTCACACGAATGGTTCAAAACATAGACAGTAAGAAGAGTCTGTCTTCTTGTACTTAAGTCGGCATTGTGCATTTTCTATTTAATTCCGATGCAATTTCTGTGTTTCATCGTCAATAAGAAGGTCCAAGGGATACAGTAAACATGTAGTGAAGCACCGGAATCTAAAACTGGTCTCACAGGAAATGTTCAAATCATAGTAGTAAGAGGAGTCAGTCTTCTTGTACTTAAGTCGGCATTGTGCCTTTTGTATTTAATTCCGATGCAATTTCTGTGTTTCATCGTCAATAAGAAGGTCCAAGGAATACAGTAAACCTGAAGTGAAGCATCGCAGTCTAAAACCTGTCTCACAGGAAATGTTCAAAACATAGAGAGTAAGAAGAGCCAGTCTTGTTGTACTTGAGACGGCATTGTTCTTTTTTTATTTAATTCCAATTAACTTTCTGTGTTTCATCGTCAATATGAAGGTCAGAGGGATACAGTAAACCTGAAGTGAAGCATCGGAATTTGTAACTAGTGTCACAGGAATGGTTCAAAGCATAGACAGTAAGAAGAGTCTGTCTTCTTGTACTTAAGTCGGCATTGTGCCTTTTCTATTTAATTCCGATGCAATTTCTGTGTTTCATCGTCAATAAGAAGGTCCAAGGGATACAGTAAACATGTAGTGAAGCACCGGAATCTAAAACTGGTCTCACAATAAATGTTCAAATCATAGTAGTAAGAGGAGTCAGTCTTCTTGTACTTAAGTCGGCATTGTGCCTTTTGTATTTAATTCCGATGCAATTTCTGTGTTTCATCGTCAATAAGAAGGTCCAAGGGATACAGTAAACCTGAAGTGAAGCATCGCAGTCTTAAACCTGTCTCACAGGAAAGGTTCAAAACATAGAGAGTAAGAAGAGCCAGTCTTCTTGTACTTGAGTCGGCATTGTGCTTTTTGTATTTAATTACAATTAACTTTCTGTGTTTCATCGTCAATATGAAGGTCAGAGGGATACAGTAAACCTGATTTGAAGCATCGGAATTAGTAACTAGTGTCACAGGAATGGTTCAAAACATAGACAGTAAGAAGAGTCAGTCCTCTTGTACTTCAGTCGGCATTGTGCCTTTTGTATTTAATTCCGATGCAATATCTGTGTTTCATCGTCAATAAGAGGGTCAGAGGGATACAGTAAACCTGAAGTGAAGCATCGGAGTCTATAACTATATGTCACAGGAACGGTTCAAACATAGACAGTAAGAAGTGTAAGTCCTCTTGTACTTAAGTCGGCATTGTACCTTTCCTATTTAATTCTGATGCAACTTCTGTGTTTCGTCGTCAATAACAAGGCCCATGGGATACAGTAAACCTGAAGTGAAGCATCGGAATCCGGAACCGGCCTCACAGGAAAGTTTCAAAACATAGACAGTAAGAAGAGCCAGTCTTCTTGTACTTGAGTCGGCATTGTGCCTTTTATATTTAATTCCGATGCAATTTCTGTGTTTCATCGTCAATAAGAGGGTCAGAGGGATACAGTAAACCTGAAGTGAAGCATCGGAATCAATAACTATATGTCACAGGAACGGTTCAAAACATAGACAGTGAGAAGAGTCAGTCCTCTTGTACTTAAGTCGGCATTGTGCCTTTCCTATTTAATTCTGATGCAACTTCTGTGTTTCGTCGTCAGTAACGACGTCCAAGGGATACAGTAAACCTGAAGTGAAGCATCGGAATCTAAAACCAGTCCCACAGGAAACGTTCAAATCATAGACAGTAAGAAGAGCCAGTCATCTTGTACTTGAGTCGGCATTGTGCCTTTTTTATTTAATTCCGATGCAATTTCTGTGTTTCATTGTCAATAAGAACGTGACAGGGATACAGCAAACCTGAAGTGAAGCATCGGAATCTATAACTAGCGTTACGGGAATGGTTCAAAACATAGACAGAAAGAAGAGTCAGTCGTCTTGTACTTAAGTCGGCATTGTGCCATTTGTATTTCATTCCGAAGCAATTTCTGTATTTCATCGTCAATAAGAAGGTCCAAGAGTTACAGTAAACATATAGTGAAGCATCGGAATCTAAAACTGGTCTCACAGGAAATGTTCAAAACATAGTCAGTAAGAGGAGTCAGTCTTTTTGTACTTATGTCGGCATTGTGCCTTTTGCATTTAATTCCGATGCAATTTCTGTGTTTCATCGTCAATAAGAAGGTCAGAGGGATACAGTAAACCTGAAGTGAAGCATCGGAATTTGTAACTAGTGTCACAGGAATGGTTCAAAGCATAGACAGTAAGAAGAGTCAGTCCTCTTGTACTTCAGTCGGCATTGTGCCTTTTGTATTTAATTCCGATGCAATTTCTGTGTTTCATCGTCAATAAGAAGGTCCAGGGGATACAGTAAACCTGAAGTGAAGCAACGCAGTCTAAAAATGGTCTCACAGGAAAGGTTCAAAACATAGACAGTAAGAAGAGTCAGTCTTCTTGTACTTAAGTCGGCATTGTGCCTTTTGTATTTCATTCCGATGCAATTTCTGTGTTTCATCGTCAATAAGAAGGTCAGAGGGATACAGTAAACCGGAAGTGAAGCATCGGAATCATTAACTAGTTTCACAGGAATGGTTCAAAGCATAGACAGTAAGAAGAGTCTGTCTTCTTGTACTTAAGTCGGCATTGTGCCTTTTCTATTTAATTCCGATGCAATTTCTGTGTTTCATCGTCAATAAGACGGTCCAAGGGATACAGTAAACATATAGTGAAGCACCGGAATCTAAAATTGGTCTCACAGGAAATGTTCAAATCATAGTAGTAAGAGGAGTCGGTCTTCTTGTACTTAAGTGGGCATTGTGCATTTTGTACTTGATTCCGATGCATTTTCTGTGTTTCATCGTCAATAAGAAGGTCAGAGGGATACAGTAAACCTGAAGTGAAGCATTGGAATCATTAACTAGTGTCACACGAATGGTTCAAAACATAGACAGTAAGAAGAGTCTGTCTTCTTGTACTTAAGTCGGCATTGTGCATTTTCTATTTAATTCCGATGCAATTTCTGTGTTTCATCGTCAATAAGAAGGTCCAAGGGATACAGTAAACATGTAGTGAAGCACCGGAATCTAAAACTTGTCTCACAGGAAATGTTCAAATCATAGTAGTAAGAGGAGTCAGTCTTCTTGTACTTAAGTCGGCATTGTGCCTTTTGTATTTAATTCCGATGCAATTTCTGTGTTTCATCGTCAGTAAGAAGGTCCAAGGAATACAGTAAACCTGAAGTGAAGCATTGCAGTCTAAAACCTGTCTCACAGGAAATGTTCAAAACATAGAGAGTAAGAAGAGCCAGTCTTCTTGTACTTGAGTCGGCATTGTTCTTTTTTTATTTAATTCCAATTAACTTTCTGTGTTTCATCGTCAATATGAAGGTCAGAGGGATACAGTAAACCTGAAGTGAAGCATCGGAATATGTAACTAGTGTCACAGGAATGGTTCAAAGCATAGACAGTAAGAAGAGTCTGTCTTCTTGTACTTAGGTCGGCATTGTGCCTTTTCTATTTAATTCCGATGCAATTTCTGTGTTTCATCGTCAATAAGAAGGTCCAAGGGATACAGTAAACATGTAGTGAAGCACCGGAATCTAAAACTGGTCTCACAATAAATGTTCAAATCATAGTAGTAAGAGGAGTCAGTCTTCTTGTACTTAAGTCGGCATTGTGCCTTTTGTATTTAATTCCGATGCAATTTCTGTGTTTCATCGTCAATAAGAAGGTCCAAGGGATACAGTAAACCTGAAGTGAAGCATCGCAGTCTTAAACCTGTCTCACAGGAAAGGTTCAAAACATAGAGAGTAAGAAGAGCCAGTCTTCTTGTACTTGAGTCGGCATTGTGCTTTTTGTATTTAATTACAATTAACTTTCTGTGTTTCATCGTCAATATGAAGGTCAGAGGGATACAGTAAACCTGATTTGAAGCATCGGAATTAGTAACTAGTGTCACAGGAATGGTTCAAAACATAGACAGTATGAAGAGTCAGTCCTCTTGTACTTCAGTCGGCATTGTGCCTTTTGTATTAAATTCTGATGCAATTTCTGTGTTTCATCGTCAATAAGAGGGTCAGAGGGATACAGTAAACCTGAAGTGAAGCATCGGAGTCTATAACTATATGTCACAGGAACGGTTCAAACATAGACAGTAAGAAGTGTAAGTCCTCTTGTACTTAAGTCGGCATTGTACCTTTCCTATTTAATTCTGATGCAACTTCTGTGTTTCGTCGTCAATAACAAGGCCCATGGGATACAGTAAACCTGAAGTGAAGCATCGGAATCCGGAACCGGCCTCACAGGAAAGTTTCAAAACATAGACAGTAAGAAGAGCCAGTCTTCTTGTACTTGAGTCGGCATTGTGCCTTTTATATTTAATTCCGATGCAATTTCTGTGTTTCATCGTCAATAAGAGGGTCAGAGGGATACAGTAAACTTGAAGTGAAGCATCGGAATCAATAACTATATGTCACAGGAACGGTTCAAAACATAGACAGTGAGAAGAGTCAGTCCTCTTGTACTTAAGTCGGCATTGTGCCTTTCCTATTTAATTCTGATGCAACTTCTGTGTTTCGTCGTCAGTAACGACGTCCAAGGGATACAGTAAACCTGAAGTGAAGCATCGGAATCTAAAACCAGTCCCACAGGAAACGTTCAAATCATAGACAGTAAGAAGAGCCAGTCATCTTGTACTTGAGTCGGCATTGTGCCTTTTTTATTTAATTCCGATGCAATTTCTGTGTTTCATCGTCAATAAGAACGTGACAGGGATACAGCAAACCTGAAGTGAAGCATCGGAATCTATAACTAGCGTTACGGGAATGGTTCAAAACATAGACAGTAAGAAGAGTCAGTCGTCTTGTACTTAAGTCGGCATTGTGCCATTTGTATTTCATTCCGAAGCATTTTCTGTATTTCATCGTCAATAAGAAGGTCCAAGAGTTACAGTAAACATATAGTGAAGCATCGGAATCTAAAACTGGTCTCACAGGAAATGTTCAAAACATAGTCAGTAAGAGGAGTCAGTCTTTTTGTACTAATGTCGGCATTGTGCCTCTTGCATTTAATTCCGATGAAATTTCTGTGTTTCATCTTCAATAAGAAGGTCAGAGGGATACAGTAAACCTGAAGTGAAGCATCGGAATCTATGACTAGTGTCACAGGAATGGTTCTAAACATAGACAGTAAGAAGAGTCAGTCTTCTTGTACTTAAGTCGGCATTGTGCCTTTCCTATTTAATTCTGATGCAACTTCTGTGTTTCGTCGTCAATAACAAGGTCCAAGCGATATAGTAAACTTGAAGTGAAGCGTCGTAATCTGAAACCGGCCTCACAGGAAAGGTTCAAGAGATAGAAAGTAAGAAGAGCCAGTCTTCTTGTACTTGAGTCGGCATTGTGCCTTTTCTATTTAATTCCGATGCAATTTCTGTGTTTCATCGTCAATAAGAAGGTCCAAGGGATACAGTAAACATGTAGTGAAGCACCGGAATCTAAAACTGGTCTCACAGGAAATGTTCAAATCATAGTAGTAAGAGGAGTCAGTCTTCTTGTACGTAAGTCGGCATTGTGCCTTTTGTATTTAATTCTGATGCAATTTCTGTGTTTCATCGTCAATAAGAAGGTCCAAGGGATACAGTAAACCTGAAGTGAAGCATCGCAGTCCAAAACCTGTCTCACAGGAAAGATTCAAAACATAGAGAGTAAGAAGAGCCAGTCTTCTTGTACTTGAGTCGGCATTGTGCTTTTTGTATTTAATTCCAATTAACTTTCTGTGTTTCATCGTCAATATGAAGCTCAGAGGGATACAGTAAAACTGAAGTGAAGCATCGGAAGTTGTAACTAGTGTCACAGGAATGGTTCAAAACATAGACAGTAAGAAGAGTCAGTCCTCTTGTACTTCAGTCGGCATTGTGCCTTTTGTATTTAATGCCGATGCAATTTCTGTGTTTCATCGTCAATAAGAAGGTCCAAGGGATACAGTAAACCTGAAGTGAGGCAACGCAGTCTAAAACCGGTCTCACAGGAAAGGTTCAAAACATAGACAGTAAGAAGAGCCAGTCTTCTTGTACTTGAGTCGGCATTGTGCATTTTGTATTTAATTCCGATGCAATTTCTGTGTTTCATCGTCAATAAGAAGGTCAGAGGGATACAGTAAACCTGAAGTGAAGCATCGGAATCATTAACTAGTTTCACAGGAATGGTTCAAAACAAGGGCAGTAAGAAGAGTCAGTCTTCTTGTACTTAAGTCGGCATTGTGCCTTTTATATTTAATTCCGATGCAATTTCTGTGTTTCATCGTCAATAAGAACGTGACAGGGATACAGTAAACCTGAAGTGAAGCATCGGAATCTATAACTAGCGTTACGGGAATGGTTCAAAACATAGACAGTAAGAAGAGTCAGTCGTCTTGTACTTAAGTCGGCATTGTGCCATTTGTATTTCATTCCGAAGCAATTTCTGTATTTCATCGTCAATAAGAAGGTCCAAGTGTTACAGTAAAAATATAGTGAAGCATCGGAATCTAAATCTGGTCTCACAGGAAATGTTCAAAACATAGTCAGTAAGAAGAGTCAGTCTCCTTGTACTGAAGTCGGCATTATGCCTTTTGTATTTAATTCCAATGCAATTTCTTTGTTTCATCGTCAATAAGAAGGTCCAAAGGGATACGGTAAACCTGAAGTGAAGTTTCGAAATCTAAAACTGGTCTCACAGGAAATGTTCAAAGCATAGTCAGTAAGAGGAGTCAGTCTTCTTTTACTTAAGTCGGCATTGTGCCTTTTATATTCAATTCCGATGCAATTTCTGTGTTTCATCGTCAATAAGAAGGTCAGAGGGATACAGTAAACCTGATGTGAAGCATCGGAATCTATAACTAGTGTCACAGGTATGGTTCAAAACATAGACAGTAACTAGAGTCAGTCTTCTTGTACTTAAGGCGGCATTGCGCCTTTTGTATTTAATTGCGATGCAATTTTTGTGTTTCATCGTCAATAAGAAAGTCCAAGGGATACAGTAAACATATACTGAAGCATCGGAATCCAAAACAGGTCTCGCAGGAAATATTAAAACATAGTCAGTAAGAAGAGTCAGTCTCCTTGTACTGAAGTCGGCATTATGCCTTTTGTATTTAATTCCAATGCAATTTCTTTGTTTCATCGTCAATAAGAAGGTCCAAGGGATACGGTTAACCTGAAGTGAAGTTTCGAAATCTAAAACTGGTCTCACAGGAAAAGTTCAAAGCATAGTCAGTAAGAGGAGTCAGTCTTCTTTTACTTAAGTCGGCATTGTGCCTTTTGTATTTAATTCCGATGCAATTTCTGTGTTTCATCGTCAATAAGAAGGTCAGAGGGATACAGTAAACCTGACGTGAAGCATCGGAATCTATAACTAGTGTCACAGGAATGGTTCTAAACATAGACAGTAAGAAGAGTCAGTCTTCTTGTACTTATGTCGGCATTGTGCCTTTCCTATTTAATTCTGATGCAACTTCTGTGTTTCCTTGTCAATAACAAGGTCCGAGCGATATAGTAAACCTGAAGTGAAGCGTCGTAATCTGAAACCGGCCTCACAGGAAAGGTTCAAGACATAGACAGTAAGAAGAGCCAGTCTTCTTGTACTTCAGTCGGCATTGTGCCTTTTATATTTAATTCCGATGCTATTTCTGTGTTTCATCGTCAATAGGAAGGTGAGAAGTATACAGTAAACCTGAAGTGAAGCATCGGAATCTACAACTAGTGTCACCCGATGTAATTTCTGTGTTTCATAGTCAATAAGAAGGTCAGAGGGATACAGTAAACCTGAAGTGAAGCATCGGAATCTATAACTAGTGTCACAGGAATGCTTCAAAACATAGACAGTAAGAAGCGTTATTCTTCTTGTACTTAAGTCGGCGTTGTGCCTTTTCTATTTAATTCCGATGCAATTTTTGTGTTTCATCGTCAATAAGAAGGTCAGAGGGATACAGTAAACCTGAAGTGAAGCATCGGAATCTAAAACTGGTCTCACAGGAAATGTTCAAAACATAGTCAGTAAGAGAATTCAGTCTGCTTGTACTTAAGACGGCATTGTGCCTTTTGAAATTAATTCTGATGCAATTTCTGTGTTTCATCGTCAATAAGAAGGTCAGAGGGATACAGTAAACCTGAAGTGAAACATCTGAATCTATAACTAGTGTCACAATAATGGTTCAAACATAGACAGTAAGAAGAGTCAGTCTTCTTGTACTTAAGTCGGCATTGTGCCTTTTGTATTTAATTCCGATGCAGTGTCTGTGTTTCATCGTCAATTAGAAGGTCAGAGGGATACAGTAAACCTGAAGTGAAGAATCGGAATCTATAACTAGTGTCACAGGAATGGTTCAAAACATAGACAGTAAGAAGAGTCAGTCTTCTTGTACTTAAGTCGGCATTGTGCCTTTTGTATATCTACATCTACATCTATACTCCACGAGCCACCTTACGGTGAGTGGCGGAGGGTACTTATTGTCCCACTATCTGATCCCCCATTCCCTGTTCCATTCACGAATTGCGCGTGGGAAGAACGACTGCTTGTAAGTCTCCGTATTTGCTCTAATTTCTCGGATCTTTTCGTTGTGATCATTACGCGAGATATATGTGGGCGGTAGTAATATGTTGCCCATCTTTTCCCGGAATGTGCTCTCTCGAAATTTCGATAATAAACCTCTCCGTATTGCGTAACGCCTTTCTTGAAGTGTCCGCCACTGGAGCTTGTTCAGCATCTCCGTAACGCTCTCGCGCTGACTAAATGTCCCCCTGACGAATCGCGCTGCTTTTCGATGGATCATATCTATCTCTTCTATTAATCCAACCTGGTAAGGGTCCCATACTGATGAGCAATACTCAAGAATCGGACGAACAAGCGTTTTGTAAGCTACTTCTTTCGTCGATGAGTCACATTTTCTTAGAATTCTTCCTATGAATCTCAACCTGGCGCCTGCTTTTCCCACTATTTGTTTTATGTGATCATTCCACTTCAGATCGCTCCGGATAGTAACTCCTAAGTATTTTACGGTCGTTACCGCTTCCAATGATTTACCACCTATGGCATAATCGTACTGGGATGGATTTCTGCCCCTATGTATGCGCATTATATTGCATTTATGTATGTTTAGGGAAAGCTGCCAGCTGTCGCACCATGCATTAATACTCTGCAGGTACTCCTGGAGTACGTACGAGTCTTCTGATGTTGCTACTTTCTTGTAGACAACCGTGTCATCTGCTAATAGCCTCACGGAGCTACCGATGTTGTCAACTAAGACATTTATGTATATTGTAAACAATAAAGGTCCTATCACGCTTCCCTGCGGTACTCCCGAAATTACCTCTACATCTGCAGATTTTGAACCGTTAAGAATGACATGTCTTTCATCGTCAAAAAGAAGTTCAGAGGGATACAGTAAACCTGAAGTGAAGCTTTAGAATCTATAATTAGTGTCATAGGAATGGTTCTAATCATAGACAGTAAGAAGAGTCAGTCTTCTTGTACTTATGTCGGCAATGTGCCTCTTGTATTTAATTCCGATGCTATTTCTCCGTTTCCTCGTCGATAGAAAGTTGTAAGGGATACAGTAAATATATAGTGAAGCACCGGAATCTAAAACTGGTCTCACAGGAAATGTTCAAATCATAGTGGTAAGAGGAGTCAGTCTTCTTGTACTTAAGTCGGCATTGTGCCTTTTGTATTTAATTCCGATGCAATTTCTGTTTTTCATCGTCAATAAGAAGGTCCTAGGGATACAGTAAACCTGAAGTGAAACATCGCAGTCTAAAACCGGTCTCACAGGAAAAGTTCAAAACATAGACAGTAAGAAGAGCCTGCCTTTTGTACTTGAGTCGGCATTGTGCTTTTTGTATTTAATTCCAATGAAATTTCTGTGTTTCATCGTCAATAAGAAGGTCAGAGGGATACGGTAAACCTGAAGTGAAGCATCGGAATCTATAACTAGTGTCACAGGAATGGTTCAAAACATAGACAGTAAGAAGAGTCAGCCTTCTTGTACTTAAGTCGGCATTGTGCCTTTCCTATTTATATTCTGATGCAACTTCTGTGTTTTGTCGTCAATAACAACGACCAAGGGATACAGTAAACCTGAAGTGAAGCATCGAAATCTAATACCGGTCTCACAGGAAAGGTTCAAATCATAGACAGTAAGAAGAGCCAGTCTTCTTGTACTTGAGTCGGCATTGTGCCTTTTATATTTAATTCCGATGCAATTTCTGTTTTTTATCGTCAATAAAAAGGTGAGAGGGATACAGTAAACCTGAAGTGAAGCATCGGAATCTATAACTAGTGTCACAGGAATGGTTCAAAACATAGACAGTAAGAAAAGTCAGTCTTCTTGTACTTAAGTCGGCATTGTGCATTTTGTATTTAATTCCGATGCAATTTCTGTGTTTCATCGTCAATATGAAGGACCAAGGGATACGGTAAACATATAGTGCAGCATCGGAATCTAAAATTGGTCTCACAGGAAATGTTCAAAACATAGTCAGTAAGAGGAGTCAGTCTTTTTGTAATTAAGTCGGCATTGTGCCTTTTGTATTTGATTCCGATGCAATTTCTGTGTTTCATCGTCAATAAGAAGGTCAGAGGGATACAGTAAACCTGAAGTGAAGCATCGGAATCTAAGACTGGTCTCACAGGAATTGTTCAAAACATAGTCAGTAAGAGGAGTCAGTCTTCTTGTACTTAAGTCGGAATTGTGAGTTTTCTATTTAATTCTGATGCAATTTCTGTTTTTCATCGTCAATAAGAAGGTCAGAGGGATACAGTAAACCTGAAGTGAAACATCTGAATCTATAAGTAGTGTCACTATAATGGTTCAAACATAGACAGTAAGAGGAGTGAGTCCTCTTGTACTTAAGTCGGCATTGTGCCTTTTGCATTTAATTCCGATGCAATTTCTGTGTTTCATCGTCAATAAGAAGGTCCAAGGGATACAGTAAACATATAGTGAAGCATCGGAATCCAAAACTGGTCTCACAGGAAATGTTCGAAACATAGTCAGTAAGAAGAGTCAGTCTTCTTGTACTTAAGTCGCCATTATGCCTTTTGTATTTAATTCCAATGCAATTTCTGTGTTTCATCGTCAATGAGAAGGTCCAAGGGATACAGTAAACATATAGTGAAGCATCGGAATCTAAAACTGGTCTCACAGGCAATGTTCAAAACATAGTCAATAAGAGGAGTCAGTGTTCTTTTACTTAAGTCGGCATTGTGCCTTTCGTATTTAATTCCGATGCAATTTTTGTTTTTCATCGCCAATAGGAAGGTGAGAGGGATACAGTAAACCTGAAGTGAAGCATCGGAATCTATAACTAGTGTCACAGGAATGGTTCAAAACATAGACAGTAAGAAGAGTCAGTCTTCTTGTACTTAAGTCGGCATTGTGCCTTTTGTATTTCATTCCGATGCAATTTCTGTGTTTCATCGTCAATAAGAAGGTCCAAGGGATACAGTAAACATATAGTAAAGCATCGGAATCCAAAACTGGTCCCACAGGAAATGTTCAAAACATAGTCAGTAAGAAGAGTCAGTCTTCTTGTATTGAAGTCGGCATTATGCCTTTTGTATTTAATTCCAATGCAATTTCTGTGTTTCATCGTCAATAAGAAGGTCCAAGGGATACAGTAAACATATAGTGAAGCATCGGAATCTAAAACTGGTCTCACAGGAAATGTTCAAAGCATAGTCAGTAAGAGGAGTTAGTCTTCTTGTACTTGAGTCGGCATTGTGCTTTTTATATTTAATTCCGATGCAATTTTTGTGTTTCATCGTCAATAAGAAGGTCAGAGGGATACAGTAAACCTGAAGTGAAGCATCAGAATCATTAACTAGTGTCACAGGAATGGTTCAAAACATAGACAGTAAGAAGAGTCTGTCTTCTTGTACTTAAGTCGGCATTGTGCCTTTTCTATTGAATTCCGATGCAATTTCTGTGTTTCATCGTCAATAAGAATGTCCAAGGGATACAGTAAACATATAGTGAAGCACCGGAACCTAAAACTGGTCTCACAGGAAATGTTCAAACCATAGTAGTAAGAGGAGTCAGTCTTCTTGTACTTAACTCGGCATTGTGCCTTTTGTATTTAATTCCGATGCAATTTCTGTGTTTCATCGTCAATAAGAAGGTCCAAGGGATACAGTAAATGTGAAGTGAAGCATCGCATTCTAAGACCGGTCTCACAGTAAAGGTTCAAAACATAGAGAGTAAGAAGAGCCAGTCTTCTTGTACTTGAGTCGGCATTGTGCTTTTTGTATTTAATTCCAATTAACTTTCTGTGTTTCATCGTCAATACGAAGGTCAGAGGGATACAGTAAACCTGAAGTGAAGCATCGGAATTTGTAACTAGTGTCACAGGAAAGGTTCAAAACATAGACAGTCAGAAGAGTCGGTCCTCTTGTACTTAAGTGGGCCATGTGCCTTTTGTATTTAATTCCGATGCAATTTCTGTGTTTCATCGTCAATAGGAAGGTCAGAGGGATACAGTAAACCTGAAGTGAAGCATCGGAATCTATAACTACATGTCACAGGAATGGTTCAAAACATAGACAATAAGAAGAGTCAGTCCTCTTGTACTTAAGTCGGCATTGTCCCTTTCCTATTTAATTCTGATGCAACTTCTGTGTTTCGACGTCAGTGACGACGTCCAAGGGATACAGTAAACCTGAAGTGAAGCATCGGAATCCAAAACCGGTCTCACAGGAAAAGTTCAAATCATAGACAGTAAGAAGAGCCAGTCATCTTGTACTTGATTCGGCATTGTGCCTTTTATATTTAATTCCGATGGAATTTCTGTGTTTCATCGTCAATAAGAACGTGACAGGGATACAGTAAACCTGAAGTGAAGCATCGGAATTTATAACTAGTGTCACGGGAATGGTTCAAAACATAGACAGTAAGAAGATACAGTCTTCTTGTACTTAAGTCGGCATTGTGCCTTTTGTATTTCATTCCGATGCAATTTCTGTGTTTCATCGTCAATAAGAAGGTCCAAGGGATACAGTAAACATATGGTGAAGCATCGGAATCTAAAACTGGTCTCACAGCAAATGTTCAATGCATAGTCAGTAAGAGGAGTCAGTCTTCTTTTACTTAAGTCGGCATTGTGCATTTCGTATTTAATTCCGATGCAATTTCTGTGTTCCAATCCTCAATAAGAATGTCAGAGGGCTACAGTAAACCCGAAGTGAAGCTTCGGAATCTATAACTAGTGTCACAGTAATGGTTCAAAACATAGATAGTAAGAAGAGTCATTCTTCTTGTACTTAAGTCGGCATTGTGCCTTTCCTATTTAATTCTGATGCAACTTCTGTGTTTCGTCGTCAATAACAAGGCCCATGGGATACAGTAACCCTGAAGTGAAGCATCGGAATCTGAAACCGGCCTCACAGGAAAGGTTCAAAACATAGACAGTAAGAAGATCCAGTCTTCTTGTACTTGAGTCGGCATTGTGCCTTTTATATTTAATTCCGATGCAACTTCTGTTTTTGATCGTCAATAAGAAGGTGAGAGGGACGCAGTAAACCTGAAGTGAAGCATCGGAAACTATAACTAGTGTCACAGGAATGGTTCAAAACATAGACAGTAAGAAGAGTCAGTCTTCTTGTACTTAAGTCGGCATTGTGCCTTTTGTATTTCATTCCGATGCAATTTCTGTGTTTCATCGTCAATAAGATGATCAGAAGGATACAGTAAACCTGAAGTGAAGCATCGGAATCTACAACTAGTGTCACAGCAATGTTTCAAAACATAGACAGTAAGAAGCGTCAGTCTTCTTGTACTTAAGTCGGCAATGTGCATTTTGTATTTAATTCCGATGCAATTTCTGTGTTTCATCGTCAATAATACGGTCAGCGGGATACAGTAAACCTGAAGTGAAGCATGGGAATCGTTAACTAGTGTCACAGGAATGGTTCAAAACATAGACAGTAAGAAGTGTCTGTCATCTTGCACTTCAGTCGGCATTGTGCCTTTTCTAATTAATTCCAATGCAATTTCTGTGTTTCATCGTCAATTAGAAGGTCCAAGGGATACAGTAAACATATAGTGAAGCACCGGAATCTAAAACTGGTCTCACAGGAAATGTTCAAATCATAGTAGTAAGAGGAGTCGGTCTTCTTGTACTTAAGTCGGCATTGTGCCTTTTGTATTTAATTCCGATGCAATCGCTGTGTTTCATCGTCAATAAGAAGGTCCAAGGGATACAGTAAACCTGAAGTGAAGCAACGCAGTCTAAAACCGGTCTCACAGGAAAGGTTCAAAACATAGACAGTAAGAAGAGCCAGTCTTCTTGTACTTGAGTCGAAATTGTGCATTTTGTTTTGGATTCCGATGCAATATCTGTGTTTCATCGTCAATAAGAAGGTCAGAGGGATACAGTAAACCTGAAGTGAAGCATCGGAATCATTAACTAGTGTCACAGGAATAGTTCAAAACATAGACAGTAAGAAGAGTCTGTCTTCTTGTACTTAAGTCGGCATTGTGCCGTTTCTATTTAATTCCGATGCAATTTCTGTGTTTCATCGTCAATAAGAAGGTCCAAGGGATACAGTAAAAATGTAGTTAAGCCCCGGGATCTAAAACTGGTCTCACAGGAAATGTTCAAATCATAGTAGTAAGAGGAGTCAGTCTTCTTGTACTTAAGTCGGCATTGTGCCTTTTGTATTTAATTCCGATGCAATTTCTGTGTTTCATCGTCAATAAGAAGGTCCATGGGATACAGTAAACCTGAAGTGAAGCATCGCAGTCTAAAACCTGTCCCACAGGTAAGGTTCAAAACATAGAGAGTAAGAAGAGCCAGTCTTCTTGTACTTGAGTCGGCATTGTGCTTTTTGTATTTAATTCCAATTAACTTTCTGTGTTTCATCGTCAATATGAAGGTCAGAGGGATACAGTAAACCTGAAGTGAAGCATCGGAATTTGTAACTAGTGTCACAGGAATGGTTCAAAACATAGACAGTAAGAAGAGTCAGTCCTCTTGTACTTCAGTCGGCATTGTGCCTTTTGTATTTAATTCCGATGCAATTTCCGTGTTTCATCGTCAATAAGAGGGTCAGAGGGATACAGTAAACCTGAAGTGAAGCATCGGAATCTATAACTAGTGTTACGGGAATGGTTCAAAACATAGACAGGAAGAAGAGTCAGTCCTCTTGTACTTAAGTCGGCATTGTGCCATTTGTATTTCATTCCGATGCAATTTCTGTAATTCATCGTCAATAAGAAGGTCCAAGAGTTACAGTAAACATATAGTGAAGCATCGGAATCTAAAACTGGTCTCACAGGAAATGTTCAAAATGTAGTCAGTAAGAGGAGTCAGTCTTCTTGTACTTAAGTCGGCATTGTGCCTTTTGTATTTCATTCCGATGCAATTTCTGTGTTTCATCGTCAATAAGATGGTCAGAAGGATACAGTAAACCTGAAGTAAAGCATCGGAATCTAAAACCGGTCTCACAGGAAATGTTCAAAACATTGTCAGTAAGAGGAGTCAGTCTTCTTGTACTTCAGTCGGCTTTGTGCCCTTTGTATTTAATTCCGATGCAATTTCTGTGTTTCATCGTCAATAGGAAGGAAAGAGGGATACAGTAAACCTAAAGTGAAGCATCGGAATATGAAACCGGACTCACAGGAAAGGTTCAAAACATAGACAGTAAGAAGAGCCAGTCTTCTTGTACTTGAGTCGGCATTGTGCCTTTTATATTTAATTCCGATGCAATTCCTGTGTTTCATCGTCAATTAGAAGGTCCAAGGGATACAGTAAACATATAGTGAAGCACCGGAATCTAAAACTGGTCTCACAGGAAATGTTCAAATCATAGTAGTAAGAGGAGTCGGTCTTCTTGTACTTAAGTCGGCATTGTGCCTTTTGTATTTAATTCCGATGCAATTTCTGTGTTTCATCGGCAATAAGAAGGTCCAAGGGATACAGTAAACCTGAAGTGAAGCCTCGCAGTCAAAAACCGGTCTCACACGAACGGTTCAAAACATAGTAAGAAGAGCGAGTCTTCTTGTACTTGAGTCGGCTTTGTGCATTTTGCATTTAATTCCGATGCAATTTCTGTGTTTCATCGTCAATAAGAAGGTCAGAGGGATACAGTAAACCTGAAGTGAAGCATCGGAATCATTAACTAGTGTCACAGGAATGGTTCAAAACATACACAAGAAGAGTCTGTCTTCTTGTACTTAAGTCGGCATTGTGCCTTTTCTATTGAATTCCGATGCAATTTCTGTGTTTCATCGTCAATAAGAAGGTCCAAGGGATACAGTAAACATGTAGTGAAGCAGCGGAATCTGAAACTGGTCTCACAGGAAATGTTCAAATCATAGTAGTAAGCGGAGTCAGTCTTCTTGTACTTAAGTCGGCATTGTGCCTTTTGTAATTAATTCCGATGAAATTTCTGTGTTTCATCGTCAATAAGAAGGTCCAAGGGATACAGGAAACCTGAAGTCAAGCATCGCAGTCTAAAACCTGTCTCACAGGAAAGGTTCAAAACATAGAGATTAAGAAAAGCCAGTCTTCTTGTACTTGAGTCGGCATTGTGCTTTTTGTATTTAATTCCAATTAACTTTCTGTGTTTCATCGTCAATATGAAGGTCAGAGGGATACAGTAAACCTGAAGTGAAGCATCGGAATTTGTAACTAGTGTCACAGGAATGGTTCAAAACATAGACAGTAAGAAGAGTCAGTCCTCTTGTACTTCAGACGGCATTGTGCCTTCTGTATTTAATTCCGATGCAATTTCTGTGTTTCATTGTTAATAAGAGGATCAGAGGGATACAGTAAACCTGAAGTGAAGCATCGGAATCTAAAAGCAGTCTCACAGGAAAAGTTCAAATCATAGACAGTAAGAAGAGCCAGTCATCTTGTACTTGAGTCGGCATTGTGCATTTTATATTTAATTCCGATGCAATTTCTGTGTTTCATCGTCAATAAGAACGTGACAGGCATACAGTAAACCTGAAGTGAAGCATCGGAATCTATAACTAGTGTTACGGGAATGGTTCAAAACATAGACAGTAAGAAGAGTCAGTCGTCTTGTACTTAAGTCGGCATTGTGCCATTTGTATTTCATTCCGATGCAATTTCTGTATTTCATCGTCAATAAGAAGGTCCAAGAGTTACAGTAAACATATAGTGAAGCATCGGAATCTAAAACTGGTCCCACAGGAAATGTTCAAATCATAGTCAGTAAGAGGAGTCAGTCTTGTTTTACTTAAGTCGGCATTGTGCCTTTTGTGTTTAATTCCGATGCAATTTCTGTGTTTCATCGTCAATAAGAAGGTGAGAGGGATACAGTAAACCTGAAGTGAAGCATTGGAATCTATAACTAGTGTCACAGGAATGGTTCAAACATAGACAGTAAGTAGAGTCAGTCTTCTTGTACTTAAGGCGGCATTGTGCCTTTTGTATTTAATTCCGATGCAATTTCCGTGTTTCATCGTCAATAAGAAGGTCCAAGAGATACAGTAAACATATACTGAAGCATCGGAATCCAAAACAGGTCTCACAGGAAATGTTAAAACATAGTCAGTAAGAAGAGTCAGTCTCCTTGTACTGAAGTCGGCATTATGCCTTTTGTATTTAATTCCAATGCAATTTCTTTGTTTCATCCTCAATAAGAAGGTAATAGGGATACGGTAAACCTGAAGTGAAGTTTCGAAATCTAAAACTGGTCTCACAGGAAATGTTCAAAGCATAGTCAGTAAGAGGAGTCAGTCTTGTTTTAGTTAAGTCGGCATTGTGCCTTTTGTGTTTAATTCCGATGCAATTTCTGTGTTTCATCGTCAATAAGAAGGTGAGAGGGATACAGTAAACCTGAAGTGAAGCATCGGAATCTATAACTAGTGTCACGGAATGGTGCAAAACATAGACAGTATGAGGAGTCAGTCTTCTTGTACTTAAGTCGGCATTGTGCCTTTCCTATTTAATTCTGATGCAACTTCTGTGTTTCGTCGTCAATAACTAGGTCCATGGGATACAGTAAACCTGAAGTGAAGCATCGGAATATGTAACCGGACTCACAGGAAAGGTTCAAAACATAGACAGTAAGAAGAGCCAGTCTTCTTGTACTTGAGTCGGCATTGTGCCTTTTATATTTAATTCCGATGCAATTTCTGTGTTTCATCGTCAATTAGAAGGTCCAAGGGATACAGTAAACATATAGTGAAGCACCGGAATCTAAAACTGGTCTCACAGGAAATGTTCAAATCATAGTAGTAAGAGGAGTCGGTCTTCTTGTACTTAAGTCGGCATTGTGCCTTTTGTATTTAATTCCGATGCAATTTCTGTGTTTCATCGGCAATAAGAAGGTCCAACGGATACAGTAAACCTGAAGTGAAGCATCGCAGTCAAAAACCGGTCTCACAGGAAAGGTTCAAATCATAGGCAGTAAGAAGAGCCAGTCTTCTTGTACTTGAGTCGGCATTGTGCATTTTGTATTTAATTCCGATGCAATTTCTGTGTTTCATCGTCAATAAGAAGGTCAGAGGGATACAGTAAACCTCGAAGTGAAGCATCGGAATCATTAACTAGTGTCACAGGACTGGTTCAAAACATAGACAGTAAGAAGAGTCTGTCTTCTTGTACTTAAGTCGGCATTGTGCCTTTTCTATTGATTTGCGATGCAATTTCTGTGTTTCATCGTCAATAAGAAGGTCCAAGGGATACGGTAAACATATAGTGAAGCACAGGAACATAAAACTGGTCTCACAGGAAATGTTCAAATCATAGTAGTAAGAGGAGTCAGTCTTCTTGTACTTAACTCGGCATTGTGCCTTTTGTATTTAATTCCGATGCAATTTCTGTGTTTCATCGTCAATAAGAAGGTCCAAGGGATACAGTAAACCTGAAGTGAAGCATCGCATTCTAAAACCGGTCTCACAGGAAAGGTTCAAAACATAGAGAGTAAGAAGAGCCAGTCTTCTTGTACTTGAGTCGGCATTGTGCTTTTTGTATTTAATTCCAATTAACTTTCTGTGTTTCATCGTCAATATGAAGGTCAGAGGGATACAGTAAACCTGAAGTGAAGCATCGGAATTTGTAACTAGTGTCACAGGAATGGTTCAAAACATAGACAGTCAGAAGAGTCGGACCTCTTGTACTTAAGTCGGCTTTGTGCCTTTTGTATTAAATTCCGATGCAATTTCTGTGTTTCATCGTCAATAAGAAGGTCAGAGGGAAACAGTAAACCTGAAGTGAAGCATCGGAATCTATAACTATATGTCACAGGAATGGTTCAAAACATAGACAATAAGAAGAGTCAGTCCTCTTGTACTTAAGTCGGCATTGTGCCTTTCCTGTTTAATTCAGATGCAACTACTGTGTTTCGTCGTCAGTAACGACGTCCAAGGGATACAGTAAACCTGAAGTGAAGCATCGGAATCTAAAACCGGTCTCACAGGAAAAGTTCAAATCATAGACAGTAAGAAGAGCCAGTCATCTTGTACTTGAGTCGGCATTGTGCCTTTTATATTTAATTCCGATGGACTTTCTGTGTTTCATCGTCAATAAGAACGTGACAGGGATACAGTAAACCTGAAGTGAAGCATCGGAATCTATAACTAGTGTCACGGGAATGGTTCAAACATAGACAGTAAGAAGAGTCAGTCTTCTTGTACTTAAGTCGGCATTGTGCCTTTTGTATTTCATTCCGATGCAATTTCTGTGTTTCATCGTCAATAAGAAGGTCCAAGGGATACAGTAAACATATAGTGAAGCATCGGAATCTAAAACTGGTCTCACAGGAAAAGCTCAAAGCATAGACAGTAAGAGGAGTCAGTCTTCTTTTACTTAAGTCGGCATTGTGCATTTCGTATTTAATTCCGATGCAATTTCTGTGTTCCATCGTCAATAAGAAGGTCAGAGTGCTACAGTAAACACGAAGTGAAGCTTCGGAATCTATAACTAGTGTCACAGTAATGGTTCAAAACATAGACAGTAAGAAGAGTCAGTCTTCTTGTACTTAAGTCGGCATTGTGCCTTTCCTATTTAATTCTGATGCAACTTCTGTGTTTCGTCGTCAATAACAAGGCCCATGGGATACAGTAAACCTGAAGTGATGCATCGGAATCTGAAACCGACCTCACAGGAAAGGTTCAAAACGTAGACAGTAAGAAGATCCAGTCTTCTTGTACTTAAGTCGGCATTGTGCCTTTTCTATTTAATTCCGATGCAATTTCTGTGTTTCATCGTCAATAAGAAGGTCCAAGGGATACAGTAAACATGTAGTGAAGCAGCGGAATCTAAAACTGGTCTCACAGGAAATGTTCAAATCATAGTAGTAAGAGGAGTCAGTCTTCTTGTACTTAAGTCGGCATTGTGCCGTTTGTAATTAATTCCGATGCAATTTCTGTGTTTCATCGTCAATAAGAAGGTCCAAGGGATACAGTAAACCTGAAGTAAAGCATCGCAGTCTAATACCTGTCTCACAGGAAAGGTTCAAAACATAGAGAGTAAGAAGAGCCAGTCTTCTTGTACTTGAGTCGGCATTGTGCTTTTTGTATTTAATTCCAATTAACTTTCTGTGTTTCATCGTCAATATGAAGGTCAGAGGGATACAGTAAACCTGAAGTGAAGCATCGGAATTTGTAACTAGTGTCACAGGAATGGTTCAAAACATAGACAGTAAGAAGAGTCAGTCCTCTTGTACTTCAGTCGGCATTGTGCCTTTTGTATTTAATTCCGATGCAATTTCTGTGTTTCATCGTCAATAAGAGGGTCCGAGGGATACAGTAAACCTGAAGTGAAGCATCGGAATCTATAACTATATGTCACAGGAACGGTTCAAAACATAGACAGTAAGAAGAGTCAGTCCTCTTGTACTTAAGTCGGCATTGTGCCTTTCCTATTTAATTCTGATGCAACTTCTGTGTTTCGTCGTCAGTAACGACGTCCAAGGGATACAGTAAACCTGAAGTGAAGCATCGGAATCTAAAACCAGTCTCACAGGAAAAGTTCATATCATAGACAGTAAGAAGAGCCAGTCATCTTGTACTTGAGTCGGCATTGTGCCTTTTATATTTAATTCCGATGCAATATCTGTGTTTCATCGTCAATAAGAACGTGACAGGGATACAGTAAACCTGAAGTGAAGCATCGGAATCTATGACTAGTGTTACGGGAATGGTTCAAAACATAGACAGTAAGAAGAGTCAGTCGTCTTGTACTTAAGTCGGCATTGTGCCATTTGTATTTCATTCCGATGCAATTTCTGTATTTCATCGTCAATAAGAAGGTCCAAGAGTTACAGTAAACATATAGTGAAGCATCGGAATCTAAAACTGGTCTCACAGGAAATGTTCAAAACACAGTCAGTAAGAGGAGTCCGTCTTTTGTACTTATGTCGACATTGTGCCTTTTGTAATTAATTCCGATGCATTTTCTGTGTTTCATCGTCAATAAGAAGGTCAGAGGGATACAGTAAACCTGAAGTGAAGCATCGGAATCTATAACTAGTGTCAAAATAATGGTTCAAACAATGACAGTAAGAAGAGTCAGTCTTCTTGTACTTAAGTCGGCATTGTGCCTTTTGTATATCTACATCTACATCTATACTCCGCGAGCCACCTTACGGTGTGTGGCGGAGGGTACTTATTGTACCACTATCTGATCTCCCCTTCCCTGTTCCATTCACGAATTGTGCGTGGGAAGAACGACTGCTTGTAAGTCTCCGTATTTGCACTAATTTCTCGGATCTTTTCGTTGTGATCATTACGCGAGATATATGTGGGCGGTAGTAATATGTTGCCCATCTCTTCCCGGAATGTGCTCTCTCGAAATTTCGATAATAAACCTCTCCGTATTGCGTAACGCCTTTCTTGAAGTGTCCGCCACTGAAGCTTGTTCAGCATCTCCGTAACGCTCTCGCGCTGACTAAATGTCCCCCTGACGAATCGCGCTGCTTTTCGCTGGATCATATCTATCTCTTCTATTAATCCAACCTGGTAAGGGTCCCATACTGATGAGCAATACTCAAGAATCGGACGAACAAGCGTTTTGTAAGCTACTTCTTTCGTCGATGAGTCACATTTTCTTAGAATTCTTCCTATGAATCACAACCTGGCGCCTGCTATTCCCACTATTTGTTTTATGTGATCATTCCACTTCAGATCGCTCCGGATAGTAACTCCTAAGTATTATACGGTCGTTACCGCTTCCAATGATTTACCACCTATGGCATAATCGTACTGGAATGGATTTCTGCCCCTATGTATGCGCATTATATTGCATTTATGTATGTTTAGGGAAAGCTGCCAGCTGTCGCACCATGCATTAATACTCTGCAGGTCCTCCTGGAGTGCGTACGAGTCTTCTGATGTTGCTACTTTCTTGTAGACAACCGTGTCATCTGCTAATAGCCTCACGGAGCTACCGATGTTGTCAACTAAGTCATTTATGTATATTGTAAACAATAAAGGTCCTATCACGCTTCCCTGCGGTACTCCCGAAATTACCTCTACATCTGCAGATTTTGAACCGTTAAGAATGACATGTGTTTCATCGTCAATAAGAAGTTCAGAGAGATACAGTAAACCTGAAGTGAAGCTTTAGAATGTATAATTAGTGTCATAGGAATGGTTCTAATCATAGACAGTAAGAAGAGTCAGTCTTCTTGTACTTATGTCGGCATTGTGCTTTTGTATTTAATTCCGATGGTATTTCTCCGTTTCCTCGTCAATAGAAAGGTGTAAGGGATACAGTAAATATGTAGTGAAGCACCGGAATCTAAAACTGGTCTCACAGGAAATATTCAAATCATAGTGGTAAGAGGAGTCAGTCTTCTTGTACTTAAGTCGGCATTGTGCCTTTTGTATTTAATTCCGATGCAATTTCTGTTTTTCATCGTCAATAAGAAGGTCCTAGGGATACAGTAAACCTGAAGTGAAACATCGCAGTCTAAAACCGGTCTCACAGGAAAGGTTCAAAGCATAGACAGTAAGAAGAGCCAGTCTTTTTGTACTTGAGTCGGCATTGTGCTTTTTGTATTTAAGTCCAATGAAATTTCTGTGTTTCATCGTCAATAAGAAACTCAGAGGGATACAGTAAATCTGCAATGAAGCATCGGAATTTATAACTAGTGTCACAGGAATGGTTCAAAACATAGACAGTAAGAAGAGTCAGTCTTCTTGTACTTAAGTCGGCATTGTGCCATTTATATTTAATTCCGATGCAATTTCTGTGTTTCAGCGTCAATAAGAAGGTCAGAGGGATACGGTAAACCTGAAGTGAAGCATCGGAATCTATAACTAGTGTCACAGGAATGGTTCAAAACATAGACAGTAAGAAGAGTCAGCCTTCTTGTACTTAAGTCGGCATTGTGCCTTTCCTATTTATTTTCTGATGCAACTTCTTTGTTATGTCGTCAATAACAACGTCCAAGGGATACAGTAAACCTGAAGTGAAGCATCGAAATCTAATACCGGTCTCACAGGAAAGGTTCAAAACATAGACAGTAAGAAGAGCCAGTCTTCTTTTACTTGAGTCGGCATTGTGCCTTTTATATTTAATTCTGATGCAATTTCTGTGTTTCATCGTCAATAAGAAGGTGAGAGGGATACAGTAAACCTGAAGTGAAGCATCGGAATCTATTACTAGTGTCACAGGAATGGTTCAAAACATAGACAGTAAGAAAAGTCAGTCTTTTTGTACTTAAATCGGCATTCTGCCTTTTGTACTTAATTCCGATGCAATTTCAGTGTTTCATCGTCAATAAGAAGGTCAGAGGGATACAGTAAACCTGAAGTGGATCATCGGAATCTAAAACTGGTCTCACAGGAAATGTTCAAAACATAGTCAGTAAGAGGAGTCAATCTTCTTGTACTTAAGTCGGTATTGTGCCTTTTGTATTTAATTCCTATGCAATTTCTGTGCTTCATCGTCAATAAGAAGGTCAGAGGGATACAGTAAACCTGAAGTGAAACATCTGAATCTATAACTAGTGTCACAATAATGGTTCAAACATAGACAGTAAGAAGAGTCAGTCTTCTTGTACTTAAGGCGGCATTGTGCCCTTTGTATATAATTCCGATGCAATTTCTGTGTTTCATCGTCAATAAGAAGGTCCAAGGGATACAGTAAACATATACTGAAGCATCGGAATCCGAAACTGGTCTCACAGGAAAAGTTTAAAACATAGTCAGTAAGAATAGTCAGTCTTCTTGTACTTAAGTCGGCATTATGCCTTTTGTATTTATTTCCAATGCAATTTCTGTGCTTCATCGTCAATAAGAAGGTCGAAGGGATACAGTAAACCTGAAATGAAGCATCGGAATCTAAAACTGGTCTCACAGGAAATGTTCAAAGCATAGTCAGTAAGAGGAGTCAGTCTTCTTTTACTTAAGTCCGCATTGTGCCTTTTGTATTTAATTCTGATGCAATTTCTGTGTTTCATCGTCGATAAGAAGGTCAGAGGGATACAGTAAACCCGAAGTGAAGCATCGGAATCTATAACTAGTGTCACAGGAATGGTTCAAAACATAGACAGTAAGAAGAGTCAGTCTTCTTGTACTTAAGTCGGCATTGTGCGTTTGTATTTCATTACGATGCAATTTCTGTATTTCATCGTCAATAAGAAGGTCCAAGGGTTACAGTAAACATATAGTGAAGCATCGGAATCTAAAACTGGTCACACGGGAAATGTTCGAACATAGTCAGTAAGAGGAGTCAGTCTTCTTGTACTTAAGTCGGCATTGTGCCTTTTGTATTTAATTCCGATGCAATTTCTGTGTTTCATCGTCAATAAGAAGGTCAGAGGGATAATGTAGCCCTGAAGTGAAGCATCGGGATCTGTAACTAGTGTCACAGGAATAGTTCATAACATAGACAGTAAGAAGAGTCAGTCTTCTTGTACTTAAGTCGGCATTGTGCCTTTCCTATTTAATTCTGATGCAACTTCTGTGTTTCGTCGTCAATAACAAGGTTTAAGGGATACAGTAAACCTGAAGTGAAGCGTCGGAATCTGAAACCGTCCTCACAGGAAAGGTTCAAAACATAGTCAGTAAGAGGAGTCAGTCTTCTTGTACTTAAGTCGGCATTGTGACTTATGTATTTAATTCCGATGTAATTTCTGTGTTTCATAGTCAATAAGAAGGTCAGAGGAATACAGTAAACCTGAAGTGAAGCATCGGAATCTATAACTAGTGTCACAGGAATGGTTCTAAACATAGACAGTACGAAGCGTCATTCTTCTTGTACTTAAGTCGGCGTTGTGCCATTTCTATTTAATTCCGATGCAATTTGTGTGTTTCATCGTCAATAAGAAAGTCAGAGGGAACAGTAAACCTGAAGTGAAGCATCGGAATCTAAAACTGGTCTCACAGGAAATGTTCAAAACATAGTCAGTAACAGGAGTCAGTCTTCTTGACCTTAAGTCGGCATTGTGCCTTTTGTATTTCATTCTGATGCAATTTCTGTGTTTCATCGTCAATAAGAAGGTCAGAGGGATACAGTAAACCTGAAGTGAAACATCTCAATCTATAACTAGTGTCACAATAATTACTCAAACATAGACAGTAAGAAGAGTCAGTCTTCTTGTACTTAAGTCGGCATTGTGCCTATTGTATTTAATTCCGATGCAATTTTTGTGTTTCATCGTCAATAAGAAGGTCAGATGGATACAGCAAACCTGAAGTGAAGCATCGGAATCTATAAGTAGTGTCACAGGAATGGTTCAAAACATAGACAGTAAGAAGAGTCAGTCTTCCTGTACTTAAGGCGGCATTGTGCTTTTTGTATTTAATTCCGATGCAATTTCTGTGTTTCATCGTCAATAAGAAGGTCCAAGGGATACAGTAAACATATAGTGAAGCATCGGAATCCAAAACTGGTCTCACAGGAAATGTTCAAAACATAGTCAGTAAGAAGAGTCAATTCTCTTGTACTTAAGTCGGCATTATGCCTTTTGTATTTAATTCCAATGCAAATTCTGTGTTTCATCGTCAATAAGAATGTCCAAGGGATACAGTAAACATATAGTGAAGCATCGGATTCTAAAACAGGTCTCACAGGAAATGTTCAAAGCATAGTCAGTATGAGGAGTCAGTCTTCTTTTACTTAAGTCTGCATTGTGCCTTCCGTATTTAATTCCGATGCAATTTCTGTGTTTCATCGTCAATAAGAAGGTCCAAGGGATACAGTAAACCTGAAGTGAAGCATCGCAGTCTAAAACCGGTCTTACAGGAAATGTTCAAAACATAGACAGTAAGAAGAGCCAGTCTTCTTGTACTTGAGTCGGCATTGTGCTTTTTGTATTTAATTCCAATGAAATTTCTGTGTTTCATCGTCAATAAGAACGTCAGAGGGATACAGTAAACCTGAAGTGAAGCATCGGAATCTATAACTAGTGTCACAGGAATGGTTCAAAACATAGACAGTTAGAAGAGTCAGTCTTCTTGTACTTAAGTCTGCATTGTGCCATTTGTATTTAAATCCGATGCAATTTCTGTGTTTCATCGTCAATAAGAAGGTCAGAGGGATACATTATACCTGAAGTGAACAATCGGAATCTATAATTAGTGTCACAGGAATGGTTCAAAACATAGACAGTAAGAAGAGTGAGTCTTCTTGTACTTAAGTCGGAATTGTGCCTTTCCTATTTAATTCTGATGCATCTTCTGTGTTTCGTCGTCAATAAGAACGTCCAAGGGATACAGTAATCCTGAAGTGAAGCATCGGAATCTAAAACCGGTCTCAGACGAAAGGTTCAAAACATAGACAGTAAGAAGAGCCAGTCTTCCTGTACTTGAGTCGGCATTGTGCATTTTATATTTAATTCCGATGCAATTTCTGTGTTTCATCGTCAATAAGAAGGTCAGAGGGAAACAGTAAACCTGAAGTGAAGCATCGGAATCTATAACTATATGTCACAGGAATGGTTCAAAACATAGACAATAAGAAGAGTCAGTCCTCTTGTACTTAAGTCGGCATTGTGCCTTTCCTGTTTAATTCAGATGCAACTACTGTGTTTCGTCGTCAGTAACGACGTCCAAGGGATACAGTAAACCTGAAGTGAAGCATCGGAATCTAAAACCGGTCTCACAGGAAAAGTTCAAATCATAGACAGTAAGAAGAGCCAGTCATCTTGTACTTGAGTCGGCATTGTGCCTTTTATATTTAATTCCGATGGACTTTCTGTGTTTCATCGTCAATAAGAACGTGACAGGGATACAGTAAACCTGAAGTGAAGCATCGGAATCTATAACTAGTGTCACGGGAATGGTTCAAACATAGACAGTAAGAAGAGTCAGTCTTCTTGTACTTAAGTCGGCATTGTGCCTTTTGTATTTCATTCCGATGCAATTTCTGTGTTTCATCGTCAATAAGAAGGTCCAAGGGATACAGTAAACATATAGTGAAGCATCGGAATCTAAAACTGGTCTCACAGGAAAAGCTCAAAGCATAGACAGTAAGAGGAGTCAGTCTTCTTTTACTTAAGTCGGCATTGTGCATTTCGTATTTAATTCCGATGCAATTTCTGTGTTCCATCGTCAATAAGAAGGTCAGAGTGCTACAGTAAACACGAAGTGAAGCTTCGGAATCTATAACTAGTGTCACAGTAATGGTTCAAAACATAGACAGTAAGAAGAGTCAGTCTTCTTGTACTTAAGTCGGCATTGTGCCTTTCCTATTTAATTCTGATGCAACTTCTGTGTTTCGTCGTCAATAACAAGGCCCATGGGATACAGTAAACCTGAAGTGATGCATCGGAATCTGAAACCGACCTCACAGGAAAGGTTCAAAACGTAGACAGTAAGAAGATCCAGTCTTCTTGTACTTAAGTCGGCATTGTGCCTTTTCTATTTAATTCCGATGCAATTTCTGTGATTCATCGTCAATAAGAAGGTCCAAGGGATACAGTAAACATGTAGTGAAGCAGCGGAATCTAAAACTGGTCTCACAGGAAATGTTCAAATCATAGTAGTAAGAGGAGTCAGTCTTCTTGTACTTAAGTCGGCATTGTGCCTTTTGTAATTAATTCCGATGCAATTTCTGTGTTTCATCGTCAATAAGAAGGTCCAAGGGATACAGTAAACCTGAAGTGAAGCATCGCAGTCTAATACCTGTCTCACAGGAAAGGTTCAAAACATAGAGAGTAAGAAGAGCCAGTCTTCTTGTACTTGAGTCGGCATTGTGCTTTTTGTATTTAATTCCAATTAACTTTCTGTGTTTCATCGTCAATATGAAGGTCAGAGGGATACAGTAAACCTGAAGTGAAGCATCGGAATTTGTAACTAGTGTCACAGGAATGGTTCAAAACATAGACAGTAAGAAGAGTCAGTCCTCTTGTACTTCAGTCGGCATTGTGCCTTTTGTATTTAATTCCGATGCAATTTCTGTGTTTCATCGTCAATAAGAGGGTCCGAGGGATACAGTAAACCTGAAGTGAAGCATCGGAATCTATAACTATATGTCACAGGAACGGTTCAAAACATAGACAGTAAGAAGAGTCAGTCCTCTTGTACTTAAGTCGGCATTGTGCCTTTCCTATTTAATTCTGATGCAACTTCTGTGTTTCGTCGTCAGTAACGACGTCCAAGGGATACAGTAAACCTGAAGTGAAGCATCGGAATCTAAAACCAGTCTCACAGGAAAAGTTCATATCATAGACAGTAAGAAGAGCCAGTCATCTTGTACTTGAGTCGGCATTGTGCCTTTTATATTTAATTCCGATGCAATATCTGTGTTTCATCGTCAATAAGAACGTGACAGGGATACAGTAAACCTGAAGTGAAGCATCGGAATCTATGACTAGTGTTACGGGAATGGTTCAAAACATAGACAGTAAGAAGAGTCAGTCGTCTTGTACTTAAGTCGGCATTGTGCCATTTGTATTTCATTCCGATGCAATTTCTGTATTTCATCGTCAATAAGAAGGTCCAAGAGTTACAGTAAACATATAGTGAAGCATCGGAATCTAAAACTGGTCTCACAGGAAATGTTCAAAACACAGTCAGTAAGAGGAGTCCGTCTTTTGTACTTATGTCGACATTGTGCCTTTTGTAATTAATTCCGATGCATTTTCTGTGTTTCATCGTCAATAAGAAGGTCAGAGGGATACAGTAAACCTGAAGTGAAGCATCGGAATCTATAACTAGTGTCAAAATAATGGTTCAAACATAGACAGTAAGAAGAGTCAGTCTTCTTGTACTTAAGTCGGCATTGTGCCTTTTGTATATCTACATCTACATCTATACTCCGCGAGCCACCTTACGGTGTGTGGCGGAGGGTACTTATTGTACCACTATCTGATCTCCCCTTCCCTGTTCCATTCACGAATTGTGCGTGGGAAGAACGACTGCTTGTAAGTCTCCGTATTTGCACTAATTTCTCGGATCTTTTCGTTGTGATCATTACGCGAGATATATGTGGGCGGTAGTAATATGTTGCCCATCTCTTCCCGGAATGTGCTCTCTCGAAATTTCGATAATAAACCTCTCCGTATTGCGTAACGCCTCTCTTGAAGTGTCCGCCACTGAAGCTTGTTCAGCATCTCCGTAACGCTCTCGCGCTGACTAAATGTCCCCCTGACGAATCGCGCTGCTTTTCGCTGGATCATATCTATCTCTTCTATTAATCCAACCTGGTAAGGGTCCCATACTGATGAGCAATACTCAAGAATCGGACGAACAAGCGTTTTGTAAGCTACTTCTTTCGTCGATGAGTCACATTTTCTTAGAATTCTTCCTATGAATCACAACCTGGCGCCTGCTATTCCCACTATTTGTTTTATGTGATCATTCCACTTCAGATCGCTCCGGATAGTAACTCCTAAGTATTATACGGTCGTTACCGCTTCCAATGATTTACCACCTATGGCATAATCGTACTGGAATGGATTTCTGCCCCTATGTATGCGCATTATATTGCATTTATGTATGTTTAGGGAAAGCTGCCAGCTGTCGCACCATGCATTAATACTCTGCAGGTCCTCCTGGAGTGCGTACGAGTCTTCTGATGTTGCTACTTTCTTGTAGACAACCGTGTCATCTGCTAATAGCCTCACGGAGCTACCGATGTTGTCAACTAAGTCATTTATGTATATTGTAAACAATAAAGGTCCTATCACGCTTCCCTGCGGTACTCCCGAAATTACCTCTACATCTGCAGATTTTGAACCGTTAAGAATGACATGTGTTTCATCGTCAATAAGAAGTTCAGAGAGATACAGTAAACCTGAAGTGAAGCTTTAGAATGTATAATTAGTGTCATAGGAATGGTTCTAATCATAGACAGTAAGAAGAGTCAGTCTTCTTGTACTTATGTCGGCATTGTGCTTTTGTATTTAATTCCGATGGTATTTCTCCGTTTCCTCGTCAATAGAAAGGTGTAAGGGATACAGTAAATATGTAGTGAAGCACCGGAATCTAAAACTGGTCTCACAGGAAATATTCAAATCATAGTGGTAAGAGGAGTCAGTCTTCTTGTACTTAAGTCGGCATTGTGCCTTTTGTATTTAATTCCGATGCAATTTCTGTTTTTCATCGTCAATAAGAAGGTCCTAGGGATACAGTAAACCTGAAGTGAAACATCGCAGTCTAAAACCGGTCTCACAGGAAAGGTTCAAAGCATAGACAGTAAGAAGAGCCAGTCTTTTTGTACTTGAGTCGGCATTGTGCTTTTTGTATTTAAGTCCAATGAAATTTCTGTGTTTCATCGTCAATAAGAAACTCAGAGGGATACAGTAAATCTGCAATGAAGCATCGGAATTTATAACTAGTGTCACAGGAATGGTTCAAAACATAGACAGTAAGAAGAGTCAGTCTTCTTGTACTTAAGTCGGCATTGTGCCATTTATATTTAATTCCGATGCAATTTCTGTGTTTCAGCGTCAATAAGAAGGTCAGAGGGATACGGTAAACCTGAAGTGAAGCATCGGAATCTATAACTAGTGTCACAGGAATGGTTCAAAACATAGACAGTAAGAAGAGTCAGCCTTCTTGTACTTAAGTCGGCATTGTGCCTTTCCTATTTATTTTCTGATGCAACTTCTTTGTTATGTCGTCAATAACAACGTCCAAGGGATACAGTAAACCTGAAGTGAAGCATCGAAATCTAATACCGGTCTCACAGGAAAGGTTCAAAACATAGACAGTAAGAAGAGCCAGTCTTCTTTTACTTGAGTCGGCATTGTGCCTTTTATATTTAATTCTGATGCAATTTCTGTGTTTCATCGTCAATAAGAAGGTGAGAGGGATACAGTAAACCTGAAGTGAAGCATCGGAATCTATTACTAGTGTCACAGGAATGGTTCAAAACATAGACAGTAAGAAAAGTCAGTCTTTTTGTACTTAAATCGGCATTCTGCCTTTTGTACTTAATTCCGATGCAATTTCAGTGTTTCATCGTCAATAAGAAGGTCAGAGGGATACAGTAAACCTGAAGTGGATCATCGGAATCTAAAACTGGTCTCACAGGAAATGTTCAAAACATAGTCAGTAAGAGGAGTCAATCTTCTTGTACTTAAGTCGGTATTGTGCCTTTTGTATTTAATTCCTATGCAATTTCTGTGCTTCATCGTCAATAAGAAGGTCAGAGGGATACAGTAAACCTGAAGTGAAACATCTGAATCTATAACTAGTGTCACAATAATGGTTCAAACATAGACAGTAAGAAGAGTCAGTCTTCTTGTACTTAAGGCGGCATTGTGCCCTTTGTATATAATTCCGATGCAATTTCTGTGTTTCATCGTCAATAAGAAGGTCCAAGGGATACAGTAAACATATACTGAAGCATCGGAATCCGAAACTGGTCTCACAGGAAAAGTTTAAAACATAGTCAGTAAGAATAGTCAGTCTTCTTGTACTTAAGTCGGCATTATGCCTTTTGTATTTATTTCCAATGCAATTTCTGTGCTTCATCGTCAATAAGAAGGTCGAAGGGATACAGTAAACCTGAAATGAAGCATCGGAATCTAAAACTGGTCTCACAGGAAATGTTCAAAGCATAGTCAGTAAGAGGAGTCAGTCTTCTTTTACTTAAGTCCGCATTGTGCCTTTTGTATTTAATTCTGATGCAATTTCTGATTTTCATCGTCAATAAGATGGTGAGAGGGATACAGTAAACCTGAAGTGATGCATCTGAATCTATAACTAGTGTCACAATAATGGTTCAAAAAGAGACAGTAAGAAGAGTCAGTCTTCTTGTACTTAAGTCGGCATTGTGCGTTTGTATTTCATTACGATGCAATTTCTGTATTTCATCGTCAATAAGAAGGTCCAAGGGTTACAGTAAACATATAGTGAAGCATCGGAATCTAAAACTGGTCACACGGGAAATGTTCGAACATAGTCAGTAAGAGGAGTCAGTCTTCTTGTACTTAAGTCGGCATTGTGCCTTTTGTATTTAATTCCGATGCAATTTCTGTGTTTCATCGTCAATAAGAAGGTCAGAGGGATAATGTAGCCCTGAAGTGAAGCATCGGGATCTGTAACTAGTGTCACAGGAATAGTTCATAACATAGACAGTAAGAAGAGTCAGTCTTCTTGTACTTAAGTCGGCATTGTGCCTTTCCTATTTAATTCTGATGCAACTTCTGTGTTTCGTCGTCAATAACAAGGTTTAAGGGATACAGTAAACCTGAAGTGAAGCGTCGGAATCTGAAACCGTCCTCACAGGAAAGGTTCAAAACATAGTCAGTAAGAGGAGTCAGTCTTCTTGTACTTAAGTCGGCATTGTGACTTATGTATTTAATTCCGATGTAATTTCTGTGTTTCATAGTCAATAAGAAGGTCAGAGGAATACAGTAAACCTGAAGTGAAGCATCGGAATCTATAACTAGTGTCACAGGAATGGTTCTAAACATAGACAGTACGAAGCGTCATTCTTCTTGTACTTAAGTCGGCGTTGTGCCATTTCTATTTAATTCCGATGCAATTTGTGTGTTTCATCGTCAATAAGAAAGTCAGAGGGAACAGTAAACCTGAAGTGAAGCATCGGAATCTAAAACTGGTCTCACAGGAAATGTTCAAAACATAGTCAGTAACAGGAGTCAGTCTTCTTGACCTTAAGTCGGCATTGTGCCTTTTGTATTTCATTCTGATGCAATTTCTGTGTTTCATCGTCAATAAGAAGGTCAGAGGGATACAGTAAACCTGAAGTGAAACATCTCAATCCATAACTAGTGTCACAATAATTACTCAAACATAGACAGTAAGAAGAGTCAGTCTTCTTGTACTTAAGTCGGCATTGTGCCTATTGTATTTAATTCCGATGCAATTTTTGTGTTTCATCGTCAATAAGAAGGTCAGATGGATACAGCAAACCTGAAGTGAAGCATCGGAATCTATAAGTAGTGTCACAGGAATGGTTCAAAACATAGACAGTAAGAAGAGTCAGTCTTCCTGTACTTAAGGCGGCATTGTGCTTTTTGTATTTAATTCCGATGCAATTTCTGTGTTTCATCGTCAATAAGAAGGTCCAAGGGATACAGTAAACATATAGTGAAGCATCGGAATCCAAAACTGGTCTCACAGGAAATGTTCAAAACATAGTCAGTAAGAAGAGTCAATTCTCATGTACTTAAGTCGGCATTATGCCTTTTGTATTTAATTCCAATGCAAATTCTGTGTTTCATCGTCAATAAGAATGTCCAAGGGATACAGTAAACATATAGTGAAGCATCGGAATCTAAAACAGGTCTCACAGGAAATGTTCAAAGCATAGTCAGTATGAGGAGTCAGTCTTCTTTTACTTAAGTCTGCATTGTGCCTTCCGTATTTAATTCCGATGCAATTTCTGTGTTTCATCGTCAATAAGAAGGTCCAAGGGATACAGTAAACCTGAAGTGAAGCATCGCAGTCTAAAACCGGTCTTACAGGAAATGTTCAAAACATAGACAGTAAGAAGAGCCAGTCTTCTTGTACTTGAGTCGGCATTGTGCTTTTTGTATTTAATTCCAATGAAATTTCTGTGTTTCATCGTCAATAAGAACGTCAGAGGGATACAGTAAACCTGAAGTGAAGCATCGGAATCTATAACTAGTGTCACAGGAATGGTTCAAAACATAGACAGTTAGAAGAGTCAGTCTTCTTGTACTTAAGTCTGCATTGTGCCATTTGTATTTAAATCCGATGCAATTTCTGTGTTTCATCGTCAATAAGAAGGTCAGAGGGATACATTATACCTGAAGTGAACAATCGGAATCTATAATTAGTGTCACAGGAATGGTTCAAAACATAGACAGTAAGAAGAGTGAGTCTTCTTGTACTTAAGTCGGAATTGTGCCTTTCCTATTTAATTCTGATGCATCTTCTGTGTTTCGTCGTCAATAAGAACGTCCAAGGGATACAGTAAACCTGAAGTGAAGCATCGGAATCTAAAACCGGTCTCAGACGAAAGGTTCAAAACATAGACAGTAAGAAGAGCCAGTCTTCCTGTACTTGAGTCGGCATTGTGCATTTTATATTTAATTCCGATGCAATTTCTGTGTTTCATCGTCAATAAGAAGGGGAGAGGGACACAGTAAACCTGAAGTGAAGCATCGGAATCTATAACTAGTGTCACAGGAATGGTTCAAAACATAGACAGTAAGAAGAGTCAGTCTTCTAGTACTTAAGTCGGCATTGTGCCTTTTGTATTTCATTCCGATGCAATTTCTGTATTACATCGTCAATAAGAAGGTCCAAGAGTTACAGTAAACATATAATGAAGCATTGGAATCTAAAACGGGTCTCACAGGAATTGTTCAAATCATAGTCAGTAAGAGGAGTCAGTCTTTTTGTACTTAGGTCTGCATTGTGCCTTTTGTATTTAATTCCGATGCAATTTCTGTGTTTCATCGTCAATAAGAAGGTCAGAGGTATACAGTCAACCTGAAGTGAAGCATCGGAATCTAAAACGGGACGCACAGGAAACGTTCAAAACATAGTCAGTAGGAGGAGTCAGTCTTCTTGTACTTAAGTCTGCATTGTGCCTTTTGTATTTAATTCCGATGTAACTTCCGTGTTTCATAGTCAATACGAAGGTCAGAGGAATACAGTAAACCTGAATTGAAGCATCGGAATCTATAACTAGTGTCACAGGAATGGTTCAAATCATAGACAGTAAGAAGCGTCATTCTTCTTGTACTTAAGGTTGCGTTGTGCCATTTCTATTTAATTCCGATGCAATTTCTGTGTTTCATCGTCAATAAGAAGGTCAAAGCGATACAGTAAACCTGGAGTGAAGCATCGGAATCCAAAACTGGTCTCACTGGAAATGTTCAAAACATAGTCAGTAACAGGAGTCAGTCTTCTTGTACTTAAGTCGGCATTGTGCCGATTGTATTTAATTCTGATGCAATTTCTGTGTTTCATCGTCAATAAGAAGGTCAGAGGGATACAGTAAACCTGAAGTGAAACATCTGAATCTGTAACTAGTGTCACAATAATGGTTCAAAACATAGTCAGTAACAGGAGTCAGTCTTCTTGTACTTAAGTCGGCATTGTGCCTTTTGTATTTAATTCCGATGCAATTTCTGAGTATCATCGTCAATAAGAAGGTCAGAGGGATACAGTAAACCTGAAGTGAAGCTTCGGAATCTATAACTAGTGTCACAGGAATGGTTCAAAGCATAGACAGTAAGAAGAGTCAGTCTTCTTGTACTTAAGTCGGCATTGTGCCTTTTGTATTTAATTCCGATGCAATTTCTGATTTTCATCGTCAATAAGATGGTGAGAGGGATACAGTAAACCTGAAGTGATGCATCTGAATCTATAACTAGTGTCACAATAATGGTTCAAAAAGAGACAGTAAGAAGAGTCAGTCTTCGTGTACTTAAGTCGGCATTGTGCCATTTGTATTTAATTCCGTTGCTATATCTGTGTTTCATCGTCAATAAGAAGGTCAGAGGGATACAGTAAACCTGAAGTGAAGCATCGCAGACTAAAACCGGTCTCACAGGAAAGGTTCAAAACATATTCAATAAGAAGAGCCAGTCTTCTTGTACTTGAGTCGGCATTGTGCTTTTTGTATTTAATTCCAATGAAATTTCTGTGTTTCATCGTCAATAAGATGGTCAGAGGGATACAGTAAACCTGAAGTCAAGCATCTGAATCTATAACTAGTGTCACAATAATGGTTCAAAAGATAGACAGTAAGAAGAGTCAGTCTTCTTGTACTTAAGTCGGCATTGTGCCTTTTGTATTTCATTCCGATGCAATTTCTGTATTTCATCGTCAATAAGAAGGTCCAAGAGTTACAGTGAACATATAGTGAAGCATCGGAATCTGAAACTGGTCTCACAGGAAATGATCAAAACATAGTCAGTAAGAGGAGTCAGTCATTTTGTACTTAAGTCGGCATTGTGCCTTTTGTAGTTAATTCCGATGAAATTTCTGTGTTTCATCGTCAATAAGAAGGTCAGAGGGATACAGCTCACCTGAAGTGAAGCATCGGAATCTAAAACTGGTCTCACAGGAAATGTTCAAAACATAGTCAGTAAGAGGAGTCAGTCTTCTTGTACTTAAGTCGGCATTGTGCCTTTTGTATTTAATTCCGATGCAATTTCTGTGTTTCATCGTCAATAAGAAGGTGAGAGGGATACAGTAAACCTGAAATGAAACATCTGAATCTATAACTGGTGTCACAATAATGGTGCAAACATAGACAGTAAGAAGAGTCAGTCTTCTTGTACTAAAGTCGGCATTGTGCCTTTTGTATTTAATTCCGATGCTATATCTGTGTTTTATCGTCAATAAGATGGACAGAGGGATACAGTAAACCTGAAGCGAAGCGTCGGAATCTATAACTAGTGTCACAGGAATGGTTCAAAACATAGAGAGTAAGAAGAGTCAGTCTTCCTGTACTTAAGGCGACATTGTGCCTTTTGTATTTAATTCCGATGCATTTTCTGTGTTTCATCGTAAATAAGAAGGTCCAAGGGATACAGTAAACATATAGTGAAGCATCGGAATCCAAAACTGGTCTCACAGGAAATGTTCAAAACATAGTCAGTAGGAAGAGTCAGTCTTCTTGCACTTAAGTCGGCATTATGCCTTTTGTATTTAATTCCAATGCAATTTCTGTGTTTCATCGTCAATAAGAAGGTCGGAGGGATACAGTAAACCTGAAGTGAAGCATCGGAATCTAAAACTAGTGTCACAGGAATGGTTCAAAACATAGACAGTAAGAAGAGTCAGTCTTCTTGTACTTAAGTCGGCATTGTGTCTTTCCTAATTAATTCTGATGCAACTTCTGTGTTTCGTCGTCAATAACAAGGTCCAAGATATACAGTAAACTTGAAGTGAAGCGTCGGAATCTGAAACCGGCCTCACAGGAAAGGTTCAAAACATACACAGTAAGAAGAGCCAGTCTTCTTGTACTTGAGTCGGCATTGTGCCTTTTATATTTAATTCCGATGCAATTTCTGTGTTTCATCGTCAATAGGAAGGTGAGAGGGATACAGTAAACCTGAGGTGAAGCATCGGAATCTATAACTAGTGTCACAGGAATGGTTCACAACATAGACAGTAAGAAGAGTCAGTCTTCTTGTACTTATGTCGGCATTGTGCCATTTGTATTTCATTCCGATGCATTTTCTGTATTTCATCGTCAATAAGAAGGTCCAAGGGTTACAGTAAACATATAGTGAGGCATCGGAATCTAAAACGGGTCTCACAGTAAATGCTCGAACATAGTCAGTAAGAGGAGTCAGTCTTCTTGTACTTAAGTCAGCATTGTGCCTTTTGTATATAATTCCGATGCAATTTTTGTGTTTCATCGTCAATAAGAAGGTCAGAGGTATACAGTAAACCTGAAGTGAAGCATCGGAATCTATAACTAGTGTCACAAGAATGGTTCAAAACATAGACAGTAAGAAGCGTCATTCTTCTTGTACTTAAGTCGGCGTTGTGCCTTTTCTATTTAATTCCGATGCAATTTCTGTGTTTCATCGTCAATAAGAAGGTCAGAGGGATACAGTAAACCTGAAGTGAAGCCTCGGAATCTAAAACTGGTCTCACAGGAAATGTTCGAAACATAGTCATTAAGAGGAGTCAGTCTTCTTGTACTTAAGTCGGCAATGTGCCTTTTGTATTTAATTCTGATGCAATTTCTGTGTTTCATCGTCAATAAGGAGGTCAGAGGGATACAGTACACCTGAAGTGAAACATCTGAATCTATAACTAGTGTCACAATAATTGTTCAAACATATACAGTAAGAAGAGTCAGTCTTCTTGCACTTAAGTCGGCATTGTGCCTTTTGTATTTAATTCCGATGCTATATCTGTGTTTCATCGTCAATAAGAAGGTCAGAGGGACACAGTAAACCTGAAGTGAAGCATCGGAATCTATAACTAGTGTCACAGGAACGGTTCAAACATAGACAATATGAAGAGTCAGTGTTCTTGTACTTTAGGCGACATTGTGCCTTTTGTATTTAATTCCGATGCAATTTCTGTGTTTCATCGTCAATAAGAAGGTCCAAGGGATACAGTAAACATATAGTGAAGCATCGGAATCCAAAACTGGTCTCACACGAAATGTTCAAAACATAGTCAGTAAGATGAGTCAGTCTTCATGTACTTAAGTCGGCATTATGCCTTTCGTTTTTAATTCCAACGCAATTTCTGTGTTTCATCGTCAATAAGAAGGTCCAAGGGATACAGTAAACCTGAAGTGAAGCATCGGAATCTAAAACTGGTCTCACAGGAATGTACAAAACAAGGTCAGTAAGAGGAGTCAGTCTTCTTTTACTTAAGTGGGCATTGTGCCTATTGTATTTAATTCCGATGCAATTTCTGTGTTTCATCGTCAATAAGAATGTCAGAGGGATACAGTAAACCCGAAGTGAAGCATATGAATCTATAACTAGTGTCACAGGAATGGTTCAAAACATAGACAGTAAGAAGAGTCAGTCTTCTTGTACTTAAGTCGGCATTGTGCCTTTCCTAATTAATTCTGATGCAACTTCTGTGTTTCGTCGTCAATAACAAGGTCCAAGGGATACAGTAAACCTGAAGTGAAGCGTCGGAATCTGAAACCGGCCTCACAGGAATGGTTCAAAACAGAGACAGTAAGAAGAGCCAGTCTTCTTGTACTTGAGTGGGCATTGTGCCTTTTGTATTTAAATCCGATGCAATTTCCGTGTTTCGTCGTCAATAAGAAGGTCCAAGGGATACAGTAAACCTGAAGTGAAGCATCGCAGTCTAATACCGGTCTCACAGGAAAGGTTAAAAGCATAGACAGTAAGAAGAGGCAGTCTTCATGTACTTGAGTCGGCATTGTGCATTTTGCATTTAATTGCAATGAAATTTCTGTGTTTCATCGTCAATAAGAAGGTCCAAGGGATACAGTAAACCTGAAGTGAAGCATCGTTATCTAAAACTGGTCTCAGGAAATGTTCAAATCATAGTCAGTAAGAGGCGTCAGTCTTCTTGTACTTAAGTCGGCATTGTGCCTTTTGTATTTAATTCCAATGCAATTTCTGTGTTTCATCGTCAATAAGAACGTCAGAGGGATACAGTAAACCTGAAGTGCAGCATCGTTATCTAAAACTGGTCTCACAGGAAATGTTCAAAACATAGTCAGTAAGAGGAGTCAGTCTTCTTGTACTTAAGTCGGCATATTGCCTTTTGTATTTAATTCCTATGCAATTTCTGTGTTTCATCGTCAATAAGAAATTCAGAGGGATACAGTAAACCTGAAGTGAGACATCTGAATCTATAACTAGTGTGACAATAATGGTTCAAATGAAGACAGTAATAAGAGTCAGTCTTCTTGTACTTAAGTCGGCATTGTGCCTTTGGTATTTAATTCCGAAGCAATTTCTGTGTTTCATCGTCAATAAGAAGGTCAGAGGGATACAGTAAACCTGAAGTAAAGCATCAGAATCTATAACTAGTGTCACAGAAATGGTTCAAATCATAGACAGTAAGAAGAGTCAGTCCTCTTGTACTTATGGCGGCATTGTGATTTTTGTATTTAATTCCGATGCAATTTCTGTGTTTCATCGTCAATAAGAAGGTCCAAGGGATACAGTAAACATATACTGATGTATCGGAGTCTAAAACTGGTCTCACAGGAAATGTTTAAAGCATAGACAATAAGAAGAGTCAGTCTTCATGTACTTAAGTCGGCATTATGCCTTTGTATTTAATTCCAATGCAATTTCTGTGTTTCATCGTCAGTAAGAAGGTCCAAGGGATACAGTAAACCTGAAGTGAAGCATCGGAATCTAAAACTGGTCTCACAGGAATTGTTCGAAACATAGTCATTAAGCGGAGTCAGTCTTCTTGTACTTAAGTCGGCATTGTGCCTTTTGTATTTAATTCTGATGCAATTTCTGTGTTTCATCGTCAATAAGGAGGTCAGAGGGATACAGTACACCTGAAGTGAAACATCTGAATCTATAACTAGTGTCACAATAATTGTTCAAACATATACAGTAAGAAGAGTCAGTCTTCTTGTACTTAAGTCGGCATTGTGCCTTTTGTATTAATTTCCGATGCTATGTCTGTGTTTCATCGTCAATAAGAAGGTCAGAGGGATACAGTAAACCTGAAGTGAAGCATCGGAATCTATAACTAGTGTCACAGGAACGGTTCAAACATAGACAATATGAAGAGTCAGTGTTCTTGTACTTTAGGCGACATTGTGCCTTTTGTATTTAATTCCGATGCAATTTCTGTGTTTCATCGTCAATAAGAAGGTCCAAGGGATACAGTAAACATATAGTGAAGCATCGGAATCCAAAACTGGTCTCACACGAAATGTTCAAAACATAGTCAGTAAGATGAGTCAGTCTTCATGTACTTAAGTCGGCATTATGCCTTTCGTTTTTAATTCCAACGCAATTTCTGTGTTTCATCGTCAATAAGAAGGTCCAAGGGATACAGTAAACCTGAAGTGAAGCATCGGAATCTAAAACTGGTCTCACAGGAATGTACAAAACAAGGTCAGTAAGAGGAGTCAGTCTTCTTTTACTTAAGTGGGCATTGTGCCTATTGTATTTAATTCCGATGCAATTTCTGTGTTTCATCGTCAATAAGAATGTCAGAGGGATACAGTAAACCCGAAGTGAAGCATATGAATCTATAACTAGTGTCACAGGAATGGTTCAAAACATAGACAGTAAGAAGAGTCAGTCTTCTTGTACTTAAGTCGGCATTGTGCCTTTCCTAATTAATTCTGATGCAACTTCTGTGTTTCGTCGTCAATAACAAGGTCCAAGGGATACAGTAAACCTGAAGTGAAGCGTCGGAATCTGAAACCGGCCTCACAGGAATGGTTCAAAACAGAGACAGTAAGAAGAGCCAGTCTTCTTGTACTTGAGTGGGCATTGTGCCTTTTGTATTTAAATCCGATGCAATTTCCGTGTTTCGTCGTCAATAAGAAGGTCCAAGGGATACAGTAAACCTGAAGTGAAGCATCGCAGTCTAATACCGGTCTCACAGGAAAGGTTAAAAGCATAGACAGTAAGAAGAGGCAGTCTTCATGTACTTGAGTCGGCATTGTGCATTTTGCATTTAATTGCAATGAAATTTCTGTGTTTCATCGTCAATAAGAAGGTCCAAGGGATACAGTAAACCTGAAGTGAAGCATCGTTATCTAAAACTGGTCTCAGGAAATGTTCAAATCATAGTCAGTAAGAGGCGTCAGTCTTCTTGTACTTAAGTCGGCATTGTGCCTTTTGTATTTAATTCCAATGCAATTTCTGTGTTTCATCGTCAATAAGAACGTCAGAGGGATACAGTAAACCTGAAGTGCAGCATCGTTATCTAAAACTGGTCTCACAGGAAATGTTCAAAACATAGTCAGTAAGAGGAGTCAGTCTTCTTGTACTTAAGTCGGCATATTGCCTTTTGTATTTAATTCCTATGCAATTTCTGTGTTTCATCGTCAATAAGAAATTCAGAGGGATACAGTAAACCTGAAGTGAGACATCTGAATCTATAACTAGTGTGACAATAATGGTTCAAATGAAGACAGTAATAAGAGTCAGTCTTCTTGTACTTAAGTCGGCATTGTGCCTTTGGTATTTAATTCCGAAGCAATTTCTGTGTTTCATCGTCAATAAGAAGGTCAGAGGGATACAGTAAACCTGAAGTAAAGCATCAGAATCTATAACTAGTGTCACAGAAATGGTTCAAATCATAGACAGTAAGAAGAGTCAGTCCTCTTGTACTTATGGCGGCATTGTGATTTTTGTATTTAATTCCGATGCAATTTCTGTGTTTCATCGTCAATAAGAAGGTCCAAGGGATACAGTAAACATATACTGATGTATCGGAGTCTAAAACTGGTCTCACAGGAAATGTTTAAAGCATAGACAATAAGAAGAGTCAGTCTTCATGTACTTAAGTCGGCATTATGCCTTTGTATTTAATTCCAATGCAATTTCTGTGTTTCATCGTCAGTAAGAAGGTCCAAGGGATACAGTAAACCTGAAGTGAAGCATCGGAATCTAAAACTGGTCTCACAGGAATTGTTCGAAACATAGTCATTAAGCGGAGTCAGTCTTCTTGTACTTAAGTCGGCATTGTGCCTTTTGTATTTAATTCTGATGCAATTTCTGTGTTTCATCGTCAATAAGGAGGTCAGAGGGATACAGTACACCTGAAGTGAAACATCTGAATCTATAACTAGTGTCACAATAATTGTTCAAACATATACAGTAAGAAGAGTCAGTCTTCTTGTACTTAAGTCGGCATTGTGCCTTTTGTATTAATTTCCGATGCTATGTCTGTGTTTCATCGTCAATAAGAAGGTCAGAGGGATACAGTAAACCTGAAGTGAAGCATCGGAATCTATAACTAGTGTCACAGGAATGGTTCAAAACATAGACAATAAGAAGAGTCAGTCTTCTTGTACTTTAGGCGACATTGTGCCTTTTGTATTTAATTCCGATGCAATTTCTGTGTTTCATCGTCAATACGAAGGTCCAACGGATACAGTAAACATATAGTGAAGCATCGGAATCCGAAACTGGTCTCACAGGAAATGTTCAAAACATAGTCAGTAAGAAGAGTCAGTCTTCTTGTACTTAAGTCGGATTTATGCCTTTTGTATTTAATTAAAACGCAATTTCTGTGTTTCATCGTCAATAAGAAGGTCCAAGGGATACAGTAAACCTGAAGTGAAGCATCGGAATCTAAAACTGGTCTCACAGGAAATGTTCAAAACTAGGTCAGTAAGAGGAGTCAGTCTTCTTTTACTTAAGTGGGCTTTGTGCCTACTGTATTTAATTCCGATGCAATTTCTGTGTTTCATCGTCAATTAGAATGTCAGAGAGATACAGTAAACCCGAAGTGAAGCATATGAATCTATAACTAGTGTCACAGGAATGGTTCAAAACATAGACAGTAAGAAGAGTCAGTCTTCTTGTACTTAAGTCGGCATTGTGCCTTTCCTAATTAATTCTGATGCAACTTCTGTGTTTCGTCGTCAATAACAAGGTCCAAGGGATACAGTAAACCTGAAGTGAAGCGTCGGAATCTGAAACCGGACTCACAGGAATGGTTCAAAACATAGACAGTAAGAAGAGCCAGTCTTCTTGTACTTGAGTGGGCATTGTGCCTTTTGTATTTAAATCCGATGCAATTTCTGTGTTTCGTCGTCAATATGAAGGTCCAAGGGATACAGTAAACCTGAAGTGAAGCATCGCAGTCTAATACCGGTCTCACAGGAAAGGTTAAAACATAGACAGTAAGAAGAGCCAGTCTTCTTGTACTTGAGTCGGCATTGTGCATTTTGCATTTAATTGCAATGAAATTTCTGTGTTTCATCGTCAATAAGAAGGTCAGAGGGATACAGTAAACCTGAAGTGAAGCATCGGAATTTATAACTAGTGTCACAGAAATGGTTCAAAACATAGACAGTAAGAAGAGTCAGTCTTCTTGTACTTAAGTCGGCATTGTGCCTTTTGTTTTTCATTCCGATGCAATTTCTGTATTTCATCGTCAATAAGAAGGTCCAAGAGTTACAGTAAACATATAGTGAAGCATCGGAATCTAAAACTGGTCTCACAGGAAATGTTAAAATCATAGTCAGTAAGAGGAGTCAGTCTTTTTGTACTTAAGTCGGCATTGTGCCTTTTGTAGTTAATTCCAATGCAATTTCTGTGTTTCAGCGTCAATACGAACGTCAGAGGGATACAGTAAAACTGAAGTGAAGCATCGTTATCTAAAACTGGTCTCACAGGAAATGTTCAAAACATAGTCAGTAAGAGGAGTCAGTCTTCTTGTACTTAAGTCGGCATTGTGCCTTTTGTATTTAATTCCTATGCAATTTCTGTGTTTCATCGTCAATAAGAAATTCAGAGGGATACAGTAAACCTGAAGTGAGACATCTGAATCTATAACTAGTGTCACAATAATGGTTCAAATGAAGACAGTAAGAAGAGTCAGTCTTCTTGTACTTAAGGCGGCATTGTGCCTTTCCTATGTAATTCTGATGCAACTTCTGTGTTTCGTCGTCAATAACAAGGTTTAAGGGATACAGTAAACCTGAAGTGAAGCGTCGGAATCTGAAACCGGCCTCACAGGAAAGGTTCAAAGCATAGACAGTAAGAAGAGCAAGTCTTCTTGTACTTGAGTCGGCATCTTGCCTTTTATATTTAATTCCGATGCAATTTCTGTGTTTCATCGTCAATAAGAAGGTCAGAGGGACACAGTAAACCTGAAGTGAAGCATCGGAATCTATAACTAGTGTCACAAGAATGGTTCAAAACATAGACAGTAAGAAGCGTCATTCTTCTTGTACTTAAGTCGGCGTTGTGCCTTTTCTATTTAATTCCGATGCAATTTCTGTGTTTCATCGTCAATAAGAAGGTCAGAGGGATACAGTAAACCTGAAGTGAAGCCTCGGAATCTAAAACTGGTCTCACAGGAAATGTTCGAAACATAGTCATTAAGAGGAGTCAGTCTTCTTGTACTTAAGTCGGCAATGTGCCTTTTGTATTTAATTCTGATGCAATTTCTGTGTTTCATCGTCAATAAGGAGGTCAGAGGGATACAGTACACCTGAAGTGAAACATCTGAATCTATAACTAGTGTCACAATAATTGTTCAAACATATACAGTAAGAAGAGTCAGTCTTCTTGCACTTAAGTCGGCATTGTGCCTTTTGTATTTAATTCCGATGCTATATCTGTGTTTCATCGTCAATAAGAAGGTCAGAGGGACACAGTAAACCTGAAGTGAAGCATCGGAATCTATAACTAGTGTCACAGGAACGGTTCAAACATAGACAATATGAAGAGTCAGTGTTCTTGTACTTTAGGCGACATTGTGCCTTTTGTATTTAATTCCGATGCAATTTCTGTGTTTCATCGTCAATAAGAAGGTCCAAGGGATACAGTAAACATATAGTGAAGCATCGGAATCCAAAACTGGTCTCACACGAAATGTTCAAAACATAGTCAGTAAGATGAGTCAGTCTTCATGTACTTAAGTCGGCATTATGCCTTTCGTTTTTAATTCCAACGCAATTTCTGTGTTTCATCGTCAATAAGAAGGTCCAAGGGATACAGTAAACCTGAAGTGAAGCATCGGAATCTAAAACTGGTCTCACAGGAATGTACAAAACAAGGTCAGTAAGAGGAGTCAGTCTTCTTTTACTTAAGTGGGCATTGTGCCTATTGTATTTAATTCCGATGCAATTTCTGTGTTTCATCGTCAATAAGAATGTCAGAGGGATACAGTAAACCCGAAGTGAAGCATATGAATCTATAACTAGTGTCACAGGAATGGTTCAAAACATAGACAGTAAGAAGAGTCAGTCTTCTTGTACTTAAGTCGGCATTGTGCCTTTCCTAATTAATTCTGATGCAACTTCTGTGTTTCGTCGTCAATAACAAGGTCCAAGGGATACAGTAAACCTGAAGTGAAGCGTCGGAATCTGAAACCGGCCTCACAGGAATGGTTCAAAACAGAGACAGTAAGAAGAGCCAGTCTTCTTGTACTTGAGTGGGCATTGTGCCTTTTGTATTTAAATCCGATGCAATTTCCGTGTTTCGTCGTCAATAAGAAGGTCCAAGGGATACAGTAAACCTGAAGTGAAGCATCGCAGTCTAATACCGGTCTCACAGGAAAGGTTAAAAGCATAGACAGTAAGAAGAGGCAGTCTTCATGTACTTGAGTCGGCATTGTGCATTTTGCATTTAATTGCAATGAAATTTCTGTGTTTCATCGTCAATAAGAAGGTCCAAGGGATACAGTAAACCTGAAGTGAAGCATCGTTATCTAAAACTGGTCTCAGGAAATGTTCAAATCATAGTCAGTAAGAGGCGTCAGTCTTCTTGTACTTAAGTCGGCATTGTGCCTTTTGTATTTAATTCCAATGCAATTTCTGTGTTTCATCGTCAATAAGAACGTCAGAGGGATACAGTAAACCTGAAGTGCAGCATCGTTATCTAAAACTGGTCTCACAGGAAATGTTCAAAACATAGTCAGTAAGAGGAGTCAGTCTTCTTGTACTTAAGTCGGCATATTGCCTTTTGTATTTAATTCCTATGCAATTTCTGTGTTTCATCGTCAATAAGAAATTCAGAGGGATACAGTAAACCTGAAGTGAGACATCTGAATCTATAACTAGTGTGACAATAATGGTTCAAATGAAGACAGTAATAAGAGTCAGTCTTCTTGTACTTAAGTCGGCATTGTGCCTTTGGTATTTAATTCCGAAGCAATTTCTGTGTTTCATCGTCAATAAGAAGGTCAGAGGGATACAGTAAACCTGAAGTAAAGCATCAGAATCTATAACTAGTGTCACAGAAATGGTTCAAATCATAGACAGTAAGAAGAGTCAGTCCTCTTGTACTTATGGCGGCATTGTGATTTTTGTATTTAATTCCGATGCAATTTCTGTGTTTCATCGTCAATAAGAAGGTCCAAGGGATACAGTAAACATATACTGATGTATCGGAGTCTAAAACTGGTCTCACAGGAAATGTTTAAAGCATAGACAATAAGAAGAGTCAGTCTTCATGTACTTAAGTCGGCATTATGCCTTTGTATTTAATTCCAATGCAATTTCTGTGTTTCATCGTCAGTAAGAAGGTCCAAGGGATACAGTAAACCTGAAGTGAAGCATCGGAATCTAAAACTGGTCTCACAGGAATTGTTCGAAACATAGTCATTAAGCGGAGTCAGTCTTCTTGTACTTAAGTCGGCATTGTGCCTTTTGTATTTAATTCTGATGCAATTTCTGTGTTTCATCGTCAATAAGGAGGTCAGAGGGATACAGTACACCTGAAGTGAAACATCTGAATCTATAACTAGTGTCACAATAATTGTTCAAACATATACAGTAAGAAGAGTCAGTCTTCTTGTACTTAAGTCGGCATTGTGCCTTTTGTATTAATTTCCGATGCTATGTCTGTGTTTCATCGTCAATAAGAAGGTCAGAGGGATACAGTAAACCTGAAGTGAAGCATCGGAATCTATAACTAGTGTCACAGGAATGGTTCAAAACATAGACAATAAGAAGAGTCAGTCTTCTTGTACTTTAGGCGACATTGTGCCTTTTGTATTTAATTCCGATGCAATTTCTGTGTTTCATCGTCAATACGAAGGTCCAACGGATACAGTAAACATATAGTGAAGCATCGGAATCCGAAACTGGTCTCACAGGAAATGTTCAAAACATAGTCAGTAAGAAGAGTCAGTCTTCTTGTACTTAAGTCGGATTTATGCCTTTTGTATTTAATTAAAACGCAATTTCTGTGTTTCATCGTCAATAAGAAGGTCCAAGGGATACAGTAAACCTGAAGTGAAGCATCGGAATCTAAAACTGGTCTCACAGGAAATGTTCAAAACTAGGTCAGTAAGAGGAGTCAGTCTTCTTTTACTTAAGTGGGCTTTGTGCCTACTGTATTTAATTCCGATGCAATTTCTGTGTTTCATCGTCAATTAGAATGTCAGAGAGATACAGTAAACCCGAAGTGAAGCATATGAATCTATAACTAGTGTCACAGGAATGGTTCAAAACATAGACAGTAAGAAGAGTCAGTCTTCTTGTACTTAAGTCGGCATTGTGCCTTTCCTAATTAATTCTGATGCAACTTCTGTGTTTCGTCGTCAATAACAAGGTCCAAGGGATACAGTAAACCTGAAGTGAAGCGTCGGAATCTGAAACCGGACTCACAGGAATGGTTCAAAACATAGACAGTAAGAAGAGCCAGTCTTCTTGTACTTGAGTGGGCATTGTGCCTTTTGTATTTAAATCCGATGCAATTTCTGTGTTTCGTCGTCAATATGAAGGTCCAAGGGATACAGTAAACCTGAAGTGAAGCATCGCAGTCTAATACCGGTCTCACAGGAAAGGTTAAAACATAGACAGTAAGAAGAGCCAGTCTTCTTGTACTTGAGTCGGCATTGTGCATTTTGCATTTAATTGCAATGAAATTTCTGTGTTTCATCGTCAATAAGAAGGTCAGAGGGATACAGTAAACCTGAAGTGAAGCATCGGAATTTATAACTAGTGTCACAGAAATGGTTCAAAACATAGACAGTAAGAAGAGTCAGTCTTCTTGTACTTAAGTCGGCATTGTGCCTTTTGTTTTTCATTCCGATGCAATTTCTGTATTTCATCGTCAATAAGAAGGTCCAAGAGTTACAGTAAACATATAGTGAAGCATCGGAATCTAAAACTGGTCTCACAGGAAATGTTAAAATCATAGTCAGTAAGAGGAGTCAGTCTTTTTGTACTTAAGTCGGCATTGTGCCTTTTGTAGTTAATTCCAATGCAATTTCTGTGTTTCAGCGTCAATACGAACGTCAGAGGGATACAGTAAACCTGAAGTGAAGCATCGTTATCTAAAACTGGTCTCACAGGAAATGTTCAAAACATAGTCAGTAAGAGGAGTCAGTCTTCTTGTACTTAAGTCGGCATTGTGCCTTTTGTATTTAATTCCTATGCAATTTCTGTGTTTCATCGTCAATAAGAAATTCAGAGGGATACAGTAAACCTGAAGTGAGACATCTGAATCTATAACTAGTGTCACAATAATGGTTCAAATGAAGACAGTAAGAAGAGTCAGTCTTCTTGTACTTAAGGCGGCATTGTGCCTTTCCTATGTAATTCTGATGCAACTTCTGTGTTTCGTCGTCAATAACAAGGTTTAAGGGATACAGTAAACCTGAAGTGAAGCGTCGGAATCTGAAACCGGCCTCACAGGAAAGGTTCAAAGCATAGACAGTAAGAAGAGCAAGTCTTCTTGTACTTGAGTCGGCATCTTGCCTTTTATATTTAATTCCGATGCAATTTCTGTGTTTCATCGTCAATAAGAAGGTCAGAGGGACACAGTAAACCTGAAGTGAAACATCTGAATCTATAACTAGTGTCACAATAATTGTCCAAACATAGACAGTAAGAAGAGTCAGTCTTCCTGTGCTTAAGACGGCATTGTGCCTTTTGTATTTAATTCCGATGCAATTTCTGTGTTTCATCGTCAATAACAAGGTCAGAGGGACACAGTAAACCTGAAGTGAAACATCTGAATCTATAACTAGTGTCACAATAATTGTTCAAACATAGACAGTAAGAAGAGTCAGTCTTCCTGTACTTAAGACGGCATTGTGCTTTTTGTATTTAATTCCGATGCAATTTCTGTGTTTCATCGTCAAGAAGAAGGTCAGAGCGACACAGTAAACCTGAAGTGAAGCATCGGAATCTATAACTAGTGTCACAAGAATGGTTCAAAGCATAGACAGTAAGAAGAGTCTGTCGTCTTGTACTTAAGGCGGCATTGTGCCTCTTGTATTTAATTCCGATGCAATTTCTGTGTTTCATCGTCAATAAGAAGGTCCAAGAAATACAGTAAACATATAGTGAAGCATCGCAGTCTAAAAACGGTCTCACAGGAATGGTTAAAACATAGACAGTAAGAAGAGCCAGTCTTCTTGTACTTTAGTCGGCATTGTGCATTCTATATTTAATTCCGATTCAATTTCTGTGTTTCATCGTCAATAAGAAGGGGAGAAAGATTCAGTAAACCTGAAGTGAAGCATCAGAATCTATAACTAGTGTCACAGGAATGATTCAAAACATAGACAGTAAGAAGAGTCAGTCTTCTTGTACTTAAGTCGGCATTGTGCCTTTTGTTTTTCATTCCGATGCAATTTCTGTATTTCATCGTCAATAAGAAGGTCCAAGAGTTACAGTAAACATATAGTGAAACATCGGAATCTAAAACTGGTCTCACAGGAAATGTTCAAATCATAGTCAGTAGGAAGAGCCAGTCATCCTGTACTTGAGTCGGCATTGTGCATTTTATATTTAATTCCGATTCAATTTCTGTGTTTCATCGTCAATAAGAAGGGGAGAGGGATTCAGTAAACCTGAAGTGAAGCATCGGAATCTATAACTAGTGTCACAGGAATGGTTCAAAACATAGACAGTAAGAAGAGTCAGTCTTCTTGTACTTAAGTCGGCATTGTGCCTTTTGTTTTTCATTCCGATGCAATTTCTGTATTTCATCGTCAATAAGAAGGTCCAAGAGTTACAGTAAACATATAGTGAAGCATCGGAATCTAAAACTGGTCTCACAGGAAATGTTAAAAACATAGTCAGTAAGAGGAGTCAGTCTTTTTGTACTTAGGTCGGCATTGTGCCTTTTGTATTTAATTCCAATGCAATTTCTGTGTTCCATCGTCAATAAGAAGGTCAGAGGGAAACAGTAAACCTGAAGTGAAGCATCGTTATCTAAAACTGGTCTCACATTAAATGTTCAAAACATATTCAGTAAGAGGAGTCAGTCTTCTTGTACTTAAGTCGGCATTGTGACTTTTGTATTTAATTCCTATGCAATTTCTGTGTTTCATCGTCAATAAGAAATTCAGAGGGATAAAGTAAACCTGAAGTGAGACATCTGAATCTATAACTAGTGTGACAATAATGGTTCAAATGTAGACAGTAAGAAGAGTCAGTCTTCTTGTACTTAAGTCGGCATTGTGCCTTTGGTATTTAATTCCGATGCAATTTCTGTGTTTCATCGTCAATACGGAGGTCAGAGAGGTATAGTAAACCTGAAGTGAAGCATCAGAATCTATAACTAGTGTCACAGGAATGGCTCAAACATAGACAGTGAGAAGAGTCAGTCTTCTTTTACTTAAGTCGGCATTGTGCCTATTGTATTTAATTCCGATGCAATTTCTCTGTTTCATCGTCAATAAGAAGGTCAGAGGTATACAGTAAACCCGAAGTGAAGCAACGGAATCTATAACTAGTGTCACAGGAATGGTTCAAAACATAGACAGTAAGAAGAGATTGTCTTCTTGTACTTATGTCGGCATTGTGCCGTTCCTATGTAATTGTGATGCAACTTCTGTGTTTCGTCGTCGATAACAAGGTTTAAGGGATACAGTAAACCTGAAGTGAAGCGTCGGAATCTGAAACCGGCCTCACAGGAAAGGTTCAAAACATAGACAGTAAGAAGAGCAATTCTTCTTGTACTTGAGTCGGCATTGTGCCTTTTATATTTAATTCCGATGCAATTTCTGTGTTTCATCGTCAATAGGAAGGTGAGAGGGATACAGTAAACCTGAAGTGAAGCATCGGAATCTATAACTAGTGTCACAGGAATGGTTCAAAACATAGACAGTAAGAAGAGTCAGTCTTCTTTTACTTAAGTCGGCATTGTTCCTTTTGTATTTCATTCCGATGCAATTTCTGTGTTTCATCGTCAATAAGAAGGTCCAAGGGATACAGTAAACATATACTGATGTATCGGAGTCTAAAACTGGTCTCACAGGAAATGTTTAAAGCATAGACAATAAGAAGAGTCAGTCTTCATGTACTTAAGTCGGCATTATGCCTTTGTATTTAATTCCAATGCAATTTCTGTGTTTCATCGTCAGTAAGAAGGTCCAAGGGATACAGTAAACCTGAAGTGAAGCATCGGAATCTAAAACTGGTCTCACAGGAATTGTTCGAAACATAGTCATTAAGCGGAGTCAGTCTTCTTGTACTTAAGTCGGCATTGTGCCTTTTGTATTTAATTCTGATGCAATTTCTGTGTTTCATCGTCAATAAGGAGGTCAGAGGGATACAGTACACCTGAAGTGAAACATCTGAATCTATAGCTAGTGTCACAATAATTGTTCAAACATATACAGTAAGAAGAGTCAGTCTTCTTGTACTTAAGTCGGCATTGTGCCTTTTGTATTAATTTCCGATGCTATGTCTGTGTTTCATCGTCAATAAGAAGGTCAGAGGGATACAGTAAACCTGAAGTGAAGCATCGGAATCTATAACTAGTGTCACAGGAATGGTTCAAAACATAGACAATAAGAAGAGTCAGTCTTCTTGTACTTTAGGCGACATTGTGCCTTTTGTATTTAATTCCGATGCAATTTCTGTGTTTCATCGTCAATACGAAGGTCCAACGGATACAGTAAACATATAGTGAAGCATCGGAATCGAAAACTGGTCTCACAGGAAATGTTCAAAACATAGTCAGTAAGAAGAGTCAGTCTTCTTGTACTTAAGTCGGATTTATGCCTTTTGTATTTAATTAAAACGCAATTTCTGTGTTTCATCGTCAATAAGAAGGTCCAAGGGATACAGTAAACCTGAAGTGAAGCATCGGAATCTAAAACTGGTCTCACAGGAAATGTTCAAAACTAGGTCAGTAAGAGGAGTCAGTCTTCTTTTACTTAAGTGGGCTTTGTGCCTACTGTATTTAATTCCGATGCAATTTCTGTGTTTCATCGTCAATTAGAATGTCAGAGAGATACAGTAAACCCGAAGTGAAGCATATGAATCTATAACTAGTGTCACAGGAATGGTTCAAAACATAGACAGTAAGAAGAGTCAGTCTTCTTGTACTTAAGTCGGCATTGTGCCTTTCCTAATTAATTCTGATGCAACTTCTGTGTTTCGTCGTCAATAACAAGGTCCAAGGGATACAGTAAACCTGAAGTGAAGCGTCGGAATCTGAAACCGGACTCACAGGAATGGTTCAAAACATAGACAGTAAGAAGAGCCAGTCTTCTTGTACTTGAGTGGGCATTGTGCCTTTTGTATTTAAATCCGATGCAATTTCTGTGTTTCGTCGTCAATATGAAGGTCCAAGGGATACAGTAAACCTGAAGTGAAGCATCGCAGTCTAATACCGGTCTCACAGGAAAGGTTAAAACATAGACAGTAAGAAGAGCCAGTCTTCTTGTACTTGAGTCGGCATTGTGCATTTTGCATTTAATTGCAATGAAATTTCTGTGTTTCATCGTCAATAAGAAGGTCAGAGGGATACAGTAAACCTGAAGTGAAGCATCGGAATTTATAACTAGTGTCACAGAAATGGTTCAAAACATAGACAGTAAGAAGAGTCAGTCTTCTTGTACTTAAGTCGGCATTGTGCCTTTTGTTTTTCATTCCGATGCAATTTCTGTATTTCATCGTCAATAAGAAGGTCCAAGAGTTACAGTAAACATATAGTGAAGCATCGGAATCTAAAACTGGTCTCACAGGAAATGTTAAAAACATAGTCAGTAAGAGGAGTCAGTCTTTTTGTACTTAAGTCGGCATTGTGCCTTTTGTAGTTAATTCCAATGCAATTTCTGTGTTTCAGCGTCAATAAGAACGTCAGAGGGATACAGTAAACCTGAAGTGAAGCATCGTTATCTAAAACTGGTCTCACAGGAAATGTTCAAAACATAGTCAGTAAGAGGAGTCAGTCTTCTTGTACTTAAGTCGGCATTGTGCCTTTTGTATTTAATTCCTATGCAATTTCTGTGTTTCATCGTCAATAAGAAATTCAGAGGGATACAGTAAACCTGAAGTGAGACATCTGAATCTATAACAAGTGTCACAATAATGGTTCAAATGAAGACAGTAAGAAGAGTCAGTCTTCTTGTACTTAAGGCGGCATTGTGCCTTTCCTATGTAATTCTGATGCAACTTCTGTGTTTCGTCGTCAATAACAAGGTTTAAGGGATACAGTAAACCTGAAGTGAAGCGTCGGAATCTGAAACCGGCCTCACAGGAAAGGTTCAAAACATAGACAGTAAGAAGAGCAAGTCTTCTTGTACTTGAGTCGGCATCTTGCCTTTTATATTTAATTCCGATGCAATTTCTGTGTTTCATCGTCAATAAGAAGGTCAGAGGGACACAGTAAACCTGAAGTGAAACATCTGAATCTATAACTAGTGTCACAATAATTGTCAAACATAGACAGTATGAAGAGTCAGTCTTCCTGTGCTTAAGACGGCATTGTGCCTTTTGTATTTAATTCCGATGCAATTTCTGTGTTTCATCGTCAATAACAAGGTCAGAGGGACACAGTAAACCTGAAGTGAAACATCTGAATCTATAACTAGTGTCACAATAATTGTTCAAACATAGACAGTAAGAAGAGTCAGTCTTCCTGTACTTAAGACGGCATTGTGCTTTTTGTATTTAATTCCGATGCAATTTCTGTGTTTCATCGTCAATAAGAAGGTCAGAGCGACACAGTAAACCTGAAGTGAAGCATCGGAATCTATAACTAGTGTCACAAGAATGGTTCAAAGCATAGACAGTAAGAAGAGTCTGTCGTCTTGTACTTAAGGCGGCATTGTGCCTCTTGTATTTAATTCCGATGCAATTTCTGTGTTTCATCGTCAATAAGAAGGTCCAAGAAATACAGTAAACATATAGTGAAGCATCGCAGTCTAAAAACGGTCTCACAGGAATGGTTAAAACATAGACAGTAAGAAGAGCCAGTCTTCTTGTACTTTAGTCGGCATTGTGCATTCTATATTTAATTCCGATTCAATTTCTGTGTTTCATCGTCAATAAGAAGGGGAGAAAGATTCAGTAAACCTGAAGTGAAGCATCAGAATCTATAACTAGTGTCACAGGAATGATTCAAAACATAGACAGTAAGAAGAGTCAGTCTTCTTGTACTTAAGTCGGCATTGTGCCTTTTGTTTTTCATTCCGATGCAATTTCTGTATTTCATCGTCAATAAGAAGGTCCAAGAGTTACAGTAAACATATAGTGAAACATCGGAATCTAAAACTGGTCTCACAGGAAATGTTCAAATCATAGTCAGTAGGAAGAGCCAGTCATCCTGTACTTGAGTCGGCATTGTGCATTTTATATTTAATTCCGATTCAATTTCTGTGTTTCATCGTCAATAAGAAGGGGAGAGGGATTCAGTAAACCTGAAGTGAAGCATCGGAATCTATAACTAGTGTCACAGGAATGGTTCAAAACATAGACAGTAAGAAGAGTCAGTCTTCTTGTACTTAAGTCGGCATTGTGCCTTTTGTTTTTCATTCCGATGCAATTTCTGTATTTCATCGTCAATAAGAAGGTCCAAGAGTTACAGTAAACATATAGTGAAGCATCGGAATCTAAAACTGGTCTCACAGGAAATGTTAAAAACATAGTCAGTAAGAGGAGTCAGTCTTTTTGTACTTAGGTCGGCATTGTGCCTTTTGTATTTAATTCCAATGCAATTTCTGTGTTCCATCGTCAATAAGAAGGTCAGAGGGAAACAGTAAACCTGAAGTGAAGCATCGTTATCTAAAACTGGTCTCACATTAAATGTTCAAAACATAGTCAGTAAGAGGAGTCAGTCTTCTTGTACTTAAGTCGGCATTGTGACTTTTGTATTTAATTCCTATGCAATTTCTGTGTTTCATCGTCAATAAGAAATTCAGAGGGATAAAGTAAACCTGAAGTGAGACATCTGAATCTATAACTAGTGTGACAATAATGGTTCAAATGTAGACAGTAAGAAGAGTCAGTCTTCTTGTACTTAAGTCGGCATTGTGCCTTTGGTATTTAATTCCGATGCAATTTCTGTGTTTCATCGTCAATACGGAGGTCAGAGGGGTATAGTAAACCTGAAGTGAAGCATCAGAATCTATAACTAGTGTCACAGGAATGGCTCAAACATAGACAGTGAGAAGAGTCAGTCTTCTTTTACTTAAGTCGGCATTGTGCCTATTGTATTTAATTCCGATGCAATTTCTCTGTTTCATCGTCAATAAGAAGGTCAGAGGTATACAGTAAACCCGAAGTGAAGCAACGGAATCTATAACTAGTGTCACAGGAATGGTTCAAAACATAGACAGTAAGAAGAGATTGTCTTCTTGTACTTATGTCGGTATTGTGCCGTTCCTATGTTATTCTGATGCAACTTCTGTGTTTCGTCGTCGATAACAAGGTTTAAGGGATACAGTAAACCTGAAGTGAAGCGTCGGAATCTGAAACCGGCCTCACAGGAAAGGTTCAAAACATAGACAGTAAGAAGAGCAATTCTTCTTGTACTTGAGTCGGCATTGTGCCTTTTATATTTAATTCCGATGCAATTTCTGTGTTTCATCGTCAATAGGAAGGTGAGAGGGATACAGTAAACCTGAAGTGAAGCATCGGAATCTATAACTAGTGTCACAGGAATGGTTCAAAACACAGACAGTAAGAAGAGTCAGTCTTCTTTTACTTAAGTCGGCATTGTTCCTTTTGTATTTCATTCCGATGCAATTTCTGTATTTCATCGTCAATAAGAAGGTCCAAGGGTTACAGTAAACATATAGTGAAGCAACGGAATCTAAAACTGGTCTCACAGGAAATGTTCAAACATAGTCAGTAAGAGGAGTCAGTCTTCTTGTACTTAAGTCGGCATTGTGCATTTTGTATTTAATTCCGATGTAATATCTGTGTTTCATAGTCAATAAGAAGGTCAGAGGGATACAGTAAACCTGAAGTGAAACATTTGAATCTATAACTAGTGTCACAATAATTGTTCAAACATAGACAGTAAGAAGAATCAGTCTTCCTGTACTTAAGACGGCATTGTGCCTTTTGTATTTAATTCCGATCCAATGTCTGTGTTTCATCGTCAATAAGAAGGTCAGAGCGACACAGTAAACCTGAAGTGAAACATCTGAATCTATAACTAGTGTCACAATAATTGTTCAAACATAGACAGTAAGAAGAGTCAGTCTTCCTGAACTTAAGACGGCATTGTGCCTTTTGTATTTAATTCGGATGCAATTTCTGTGTCTCGTCGTCAATAAGAAGGTCAGAGGGAAACAGTAAACCTGAAGTGAAGCATCGGAATCTATAACTAGTGTCACAAGAATGGTTCAAATCATAGACAGTAAGAAGAGTCAGTCGTCTTGTACTTAAGGCGGCATTGTGCCTCTTGTATTTAATTCCGATACAATTTCTGTGTTTCATCGTCAATAGGAAGGTCCAAGGGATACAGTAAACATATAGTGAAGCATCGGAATCTAAAACTGGTCTCACAGGAAATGTTGAAAGCATAGTCAGTAAGAGGAGTCAGTCCTCTTTTACTTAAGTCGGCATTGTGCCTTTTGTATTTAATTACGATGCAATTTCTGTGTTTCATCGTCAATAAGAAGGTCCAAGGGATACAGTAAACCTGAAGTGAAACATCGCAGTCTAAAACCGGTCTCACAGGAAAGGTTAAAAACATAGACAGTAAGAAGAGCCAGTCTTCTTGTACTTGAGTCGGCATTGTGCATTTGGCATTTAATTGCAATGAAATTTCTGTGTTTCATCGTCAATAAGAAGGTCAGAGGGATACAGTAAACCTGAAGTGAAGCATCGGAATCTATAACTAGTGTCACAGGAATGGTTCAAAACATAGGCAGTAAGAAGAGTCAGTCTTCTTGTACTTATGTCGGCATTGTGAATTTTGTATTTAAATCCGATGCAATTTCTGTTTTTCGTCGTCAATAAGAATGTCTGAGGGATACATTAAACCTCAAGTGAAGCATCGGTATCTATAACTAGTATCACAGGAATGGTTCAAAACATAGACAGTAAGAAGAGTCCGTCTTCTTGTACTTAAGTTGGAATTGTGCCTTTCCTATCTAATTCTGATGCAACTTCTGTGTTTCGTCGTCAATAACAACGTCCAAGGGATACAGTAAACCTGAAGTGAAGCATCGGAATCTAAAACCGGTCTCAGACGAAAGGTTCAAAACATAGACAGTAAGAAGAGCCAGTCTTCCTGTACTTGAGTCGGCATTGTGCATTCTATATTTAATTCCGATTCAATTTCTGTGTTTCATCGTCAATAAGAAGGGGAGAGGGATTCAGTAAACCTGAAGTGAAGCATCACAATCTATAACTAGTGTCACAGGAATGATTCAAAACATAGACATTAAGAAGAGTCAGTCTTCTTGTACTTAAGTCGGCATTGTGCCTTTTGTTTTTCATTCCGATGCAATTTCTGTATTTCATCGTCAATAAGAAGGTCCAAGAGTTACAGTAAACATATAGTGAAACATCGGAATCTAAAACTGGTCTCACAGGAAATGTTCAAATCATAGTCAGGAAGAGGAGTCAGTCTTTTTGTACTTAAGTCGGCATTGTGCCTTTTGTATTTAATTCCGATGCAATTTCGGTGTTTCATCGTCAATAAGAAGGTCAGAGGGATACAGTAAACCTGAAGTGAAGCATCGTTATCTAAAACTGGTCTCACAGGAAATGTTCAAAATATAGGCAGTAAGAGGAGTCAGTCTTCTTGTACCTAAGTCGGCATTGTGCCTTTTGTATTTAATTCCTATGCAATTTCTGTGTTTCATCGTCAATAAGAAATTCAGAGGGATACAGTAAACCTGAAGGGAGACATCTGAATCTATAACTAGTGTCACAATAATGGTTCAAATGTAGACAGTAAGAAGAGTCAGTCTTCTTGTACTTAAGTCGGCATTGTGCCTTTGGTATTTAATTCCGTTGCAATTTCAGTGTTTCATCGTCAATAAGAAGGTCAGAGGGATACAGTAAACCTGAAGTGAAGCATCAGAATCTATAACTAGAGTCACAGGAATGGTTCAAAACATAGACAGTAAGAAGAGTCAGTCTTCTTGTACTTAAGGCGGCATTGTGCCTTTTGTATTTAATTCCGATGCAATTTCTGTGTTTCATCGTCAATAAGAAGGTCCAAGGGATACAGTAAACATATACTGAAGCATCGGAGTCCAAAACTGGTCTCACAGGAAATGTTTAAAACATAGACAATAAGAAGAGTCAGTCTTCTTGTACTTAAGTCGGCATTATGTCTTTTGTATTTAATTCCAATGCAATTTCTGTGTTTCATCGTCACTAAGAAGGTCCAAGGGATACAGTAAACCTGAAGTGAAGCTTCGGAATCTAAAACTGGTCTCACAGGAAATGTTTAAGCATAGTCAGTAAGAGGAGTCAGTCTTCTTTTAATTAAGTCGGCATTGGGCCTTTTGTATTTAATTCCGATGCAATTTTTGTGTTTCATCGTCAATAAGAAGAACAGAGGGATATAGTAAACCCGAAGTGAAGCATCGGAATCTATAACTAGTGTCACAGGAATGGTTCAAAACATAGACAGTAAGAAGAGTCAGTCTTCTTGTACTTATGTCGGCATTGTGCCTTTCCTATGTAATTCTGATGCAACTTCTGTGTTTCGTCGTCAATAACAAGGTTTAAGGGATACAGTATACCTGAAGTGAAGCGTCGGAATCTGAAACCGGCCTGACAGGAAAGGTTCAAAACGTTGGCAGTAAGAAGAGCAAGTCTTTATGTACTTGAGTCGGCATTGTGCCTTTCATATTTAATTCCGATGCAATTTCTGTGTTTCTTCGTCAATAGGAAGGTGAGAGGGATACAGTAAACCTGAAGTGAAGCATCTGAATCTATAACTAGTGTCACAGGAATGGTTCAAAACATAGGCAATACGAAGCGTCATTCTTCTTCTACTTAAGTCGGCGTTGTGCCTTTTCTATTTAATTCCGATGCAATTTCTGTGTTTCATCATCAATACGAAGGTAAGAGGGATACTGTAAACCTGAAGTGAAGAATCGGAATCTAAACCTGGTCTCACAGGAAATGTTCAAAACATAGTCAGTAAGAGGAGTCAGTCTTCTTGTACTTAAGTCGGCATTGTCCCATTTGTATTTAATTCTGATGCAATTTCTGTGTTTCATCGTCAATAAGAAGGTCAGAGGGATACAGTAAACCTGAAGTGAAACATCTGAATCTATAACTAGTGTCACAATAATTGTTCAAACATAGACAGTAAGAAGAGTCAGTCTTCTTGTACTTAAGTCGGCATTGTGCCTTTTGTATTTAATTCCGATGCAATTTCTGTGTTTCATCGTCAATAAGAAGGTCCAAGGGATACAGTAAACATATAGTGAAGAATCGGAATCTAAAACTGGTCTCACAGGAAATGTTCAAAAAATAGTCAGTAAGAAGAGTCAGTCCTCTTGTACTTAAGTCGGCATTATGCCTTTTGTATTTAATTCCAATGCAAATTCTGTGTTTCATCGTCAATAAGAAGGCCCAAGGGATACAGTAAACATATAGTGAAGCATCGGAAACTAAAACTGGTCTCACAGGAAATGTTCAAAACATAGTCAGTAAGAGGAGTCAGTCTTTTTGTACTTAAGTCGGCATTGTGCCTTTTGTATTTAATTCCGATGCAATTTCAGTGTTTCATCGTCAATAGGACGGTGAGAGGGAAACAGTAAACCTGATGTGAAGCTTCGGAATCTCTAACTAGTGTCACAGGAATGGTTCAAAGCATAGACAGTAAGAAGAGTCATTCTTCTTGTACTTAAGTCGGCGTTGTGCCATTTCTATTTAATTCCGATGCAATTTCTGTGTTTCATCGTCAATAAGAAGGTCAGAGGGATACAGTAAACCTGAAGTGAAACATCTGAATCTGTAACTAGTGTCACAATAAGGGTTCAAACATAGACAGTAAGAAGAGTCAGTCTTCTTGTACATAAGTTGGCATTGTGCCTTTTGTATATAATTCCGATGCAATTTCTGTGTTTCATCGTCAATAAGAAGGTCAGAGGGATACAGTAAACCTGAAGTGAAGCATCGCAATCTATAACTAGTGTCACAGGAATGGTTCAAAGCATTGACAGTAAGAAGAGTCAGTCTTCTTGTACTTAACTCTGCATTGTGCCTTTTGTATTTAATCCCGATGCAATATCTGTGTTTCATCGTCAATATGAAGGTCAGAGGGATACAGTCAACCTGAAGTGAAGCATCGGAATCTATAACTAGTGTCACAGGGATGGTTCAAGTCATAGACAGTGAGAAGCGTCATTCTTCTTGTACTGAAGTCGGCATTGTGGCTTTTGTATATAATGACGATGCAATTTCAGTGTTTCATCGTCAATAAGAAAGTAAGAGGGACACAGTAAACCTGAAGTGAAGCATCGGAATCTATAACTAGTGTCACAGCAATGGTTCCAAACAAAGACAGTAAGAAGAGTCAGTCTTCTTGTACTTAAGTCGGCAATGTGCATTTTGTTTTCAATTCCGATGCAATTTCTGTTTTTCATCGTCATTAAGAAGGTCAGAGGGATACAGTAAACCTGAAGTGAAGCATCGGAGTCTATAACTAGTGTCACAGGAATGGTTCGAAACATAGACAGTAAGAACAGTCTGTCTTCTTGTACTTAAGTCACCATTGTGCCTTTTCTATTTAATTCCGATGCAATTTCTGTGTTTCATCGTCTATAAGAAGGTCAGAGGGATTCAGTAAACCTGAAGTGAAGCATCGGAATCTAAAACGGATCTCACAGGAAAGGTTCAAAACGTAGACAGTAAGAAGAGTCAGTCTTCTTGTAGTTAAGTCGGCATTGTGCCTTTTGTATTTAATTCACATGAAATTTCTGTGTTCCATCGTCAATAAGAAGGTGAGAGGGATACAGTAAACCTGAAGTGAAGCATCGGAATCTATAACTAGTGTCACAGGAATGGTTCAAAACATAGACAGTAAGACGAATCAGTCCTCTTGTACTTATGTCGGCATTGTGCCTTTTGTATATAATTCCGGTGCAATTTCCGTGCTTCATCGTCAATAAGACGTTCAGAAGGATACAGTAAACCTGAAGTGAAGCTTCAAACTCTATAATTAGTGTCATAGGAATGGTTCTAAACATAGACAGTAAGAAGAGTCAGTCTTCTTGTACTTAAGTCGTCATTGTGCCTTTTGTATTTAATTCCGATGCTATTTCTCCGTTTCATCGTCAATAAGAAGGTCCAAGGGATGCAGTAAACATATAGTGAAGCATTGGAATCTAAAACTTGTCTCACGGGAATGGTTCAAAACATAGTCAGTGCGAAGGGTCAGTCTTCTTGTACTTATGTCGGCACTGTGCCTTTTGTATTTAATTCCGATGCAATTTCTGTGTTTCATCGACAATAAGAAGGTCCAAAGGATACAGTAATCATATAGTGAAGCACCGGAATCTAAAACTGGTCTGACAGGAAATGTTCAAATCATAGTAGTAAGAGGAGAGAGTCTTCTTGTTCTTAAGTCGTCATTGTGCCTTTTGTATTTGATTCCGATGCAATTTCTGTGTTTCATCGTCAATAAGAAGGTCCAAGGGATACAATAAACATGAAGTGAAGCATCGCAGTCTAAAACCGGTCTCACAGGAAAGTTTCAAAACATAGACAGTAAGAAGAGCCTGTCTTCTTGTACTTGAGTCCTCATTGCGGCTTTTGTATTTTATTCCGATGCAATTTCTGTGTATCATCGTCAATAAGAAAGTTAGAGGGATACAGTAAACCTGAAGTGAAGCATCGGAATCTATAACTAGTCTCACAGGAATGGTTCAAAACGTAGACAGTAAGAAGAGTCAGTCTTTTTGTACTTAAGTCGGCATTGTGCCTTTTGTATATAATTCCGATGCAACTTCCGTGTTTCATCGAAAAAAGACGTTCAGAGGGAAACAGTAAACCTGAAGTGAAGATTCAAAATCTATAATTAGTGTCATAGGAATGGTTCTAAACATAGACAGTAAGAAGAGTCAGTCTTCTTGTACTTAAGTCGGCATTGTGCCTTTTTGTATTTAATTCCGATGCTATTTCTCCGTTTCATCGTCAATAAGAAGGTCCAAGGGATGCAGTAAACATATAGTGAAGCATCGCAATCTAAAACTCGTCTCACAGGAATGGTTCAAAACTTAGTCAGTGAGAAGACTCAGTCTTCTTGTACTTATGTCGGCATTGTGCCTTTTGTATTTAATTCCAATTCAATTTCTGTGTTTCATCGTCAATAAGAAGGTCAGAGGGATACAGTAAACCTGAAGTGAAGCATTGGAATCTAAAACTGGTCTCACTGGAAATGTTCGAAACATAGTCAGTAAGAGGAGTCAGTCTTCTTGTACTTAAGTCGGCATTGTGCCTTTTGTATTTAATTCTGATGCAATTTCTGTGTTTCATCGTCAATACGAAGGTCAGAGGAATACAGTGTACCTGAAGTGAAACATCTGAATCTATAACTAGTGTCACAATTACTGTTCAAACATAGACAGTAAGAAGAGTCAGTCTTCCTGTACTTAAGTCGGCATTGTGCATTTTGTATTTAATCCCGATGCAATTTCTGTATTTCATCGTCAATAAGAAGGTCAGAGGGATACAGTAAACCTGAAGTGAAGCATCGGAATCTATAACTAGTGTCACAAGAATGGTTTAAAACATAGACAGTAAGAAGAGTCAGTCGTCTTGTGCTTAAGGCGGCATTGTGCATTTTGTATTAAAATCCGATGCAATTTATGTGTTCATCGTCAATAAGAAGGTTCAAGGGATACAGTAAACATATAGTGAAGCATCGGAATCCAAAACTCGTCTCACAGGAAATGTTCAAAAAAAAGTCAGTAAGAGGGGTCAGTCCTCTTTTACTTAAGTCGGCATTGTGCCTTTTGTATTTAATTCTGATGCAATTTCTGTGTTTCATCGTCAATAAGAAGGTCCCAGGGATACAGTAAACCTGAAGTGAAGCATCGCAGTCTAAAACCGGTCTCACAGGAAAGGTTAAAAACATAGACAGTAAGAAGAGCCAGTCTTCTTGTACTTGAGTCGGCATTGTGCGTTTTGTATTTAATTCCAATGAAATTTCTGTGTTTCATCGTCAATAAGAAGGTCAGAGGGATACAGTAAACCTGAAGTGAAGCATCGGAATCTATAACTAGTGTCACAGGAATGATTCAAAACATAGACAGTAAGAAGAGTCAGTCTTCTTGTACTTAAGTCGGCATTGTGCCTTTTGTATTTAAATCCGATGCAGTATCTGTCTTTAGTCGTCAATAAGAAGGTCAGAGGGATACATTAAACCTGAAGTGAAGCATCGGAATTTATAACTAGTGTCACAGGAATGGTTCAAAACAAAGACAGTAAGAAGAGTCAGTCTTCTTGTACCTAAGTCGGAATTGTGCCTTTCCTATTTAATTCTGATCAACTTCTGTGTTTCGTCGTCAATAACAACGTCCAAGGGATGCAGTAACCCTTAAATGAAGCATCGGAATCTAAAACCGGTCTCACACGAAAGGTTCAAAACATAGACAGTAAGAAAAGCCAGTCTTCGTGTACTTGAGTCGGCATTGTGCATTTTATATTTAATTCCGATTCAATTTCTGTGTTTCATCGTCAATAAGAAGGGGAGAGGGATTAAGTAAACCAGAAGTCAAGCATCGGAATCTATAACTAGTGTCACAGGAATGGTTCAAAACATAGACAGAAAGAAGAGTCAGTTATCTTGTACTTAAGTCGGCATTGTGCCTTTTGTTTTTCATTCCGATGCAATTTCTGTATTTCATCGTCAATAAGAAGGTCCAAGAGTTACAGTAAACATATAGTGAAGCATCGGAATCTAAAACTGGTCTCACAGGAAATGTTCATAACATAGTCAGTAAGAGGAGTCAGTCTTTTTGTACTTAAGCCGGCATTGTGCCTTTTGTATTGAATTCCGATGCAATTTCTGTGTTTCATCGTCAATAAGAAGGTCAGAGGGATACAGTAAACCTGAAGTGAAGCATCGGAATCTAAAACTGGTCTCACAGGAAATGTTCGAAACATAGTCAGTAAGAGGAGTCAGTCTTCTTGTACTTAAGTCGGCATTGTGCCTTTTGTATTCACTTCCTATGCAATTTCTGTGTTTCATCGTCAATAAGAAGGTCAGAGGGATACTGTATACCTGAAGTGAAACATCTGAATCTATAACTAGTGTCACAATAACTGTTCAAACATAGACAGTAAGAAGAGTCAGTCTTCCTGTACTTAAGTCGGCATTGTGCATTTTGTATTTAATTCCGATGCAATTTCTGTATTTCATCGTCAATAAGAAGGTCAGAGGGATACAGTAAACCTGAAGTGAAGCATCGGAATCTTAAACTAGTGTCACAAGAATGGTTCAAAACATAGACATTAAGAAGAGTCAGTCGTCTTGTACTTAAGGCGGCATTGTACCTTTTGTATTTAAATCCGATGCAATTTCTGTGTTTCATCGTCAATAAGAAGGTTCAAGGGATACAGTAAACATATAGTGAAGCATCGGAATCCTAAACTGGTCTCACAGGAAATGTTCAAAAAATAGTCAGTAAGAGGAGTCAGCCCTCTTTTACTTAAGTCGGCATTGTGCCTTTTGTACTTAATTCTGATGCATTTTCTGTGTTTCATCGTCAATAAGAAGGTCCAAGGGATACAGTAAACCTGAAGCGAAGCATCGCAGTCTAAAACCGGTCTCACAGGAAAGGTTAAAAACATAGACAGTAAGAAGAGCCAGTCTTCTTGTACTTGAGTCGGCATTGTGCATTTTGTATTTAATTCCAATGAAATTTCTGTGTTTCATCGTCAATAAGAAGGTCAGAGGGATACAGTAAACCTGAGGTGAAGCATCGGAATCTATAACTAGTGTCACAGGAATGATTCAAAACATAGACAGTAAGAAGAGTCAGTCTTCTTGTACTTAAGTCGGCATTCTGCCTTTTGTATTTAAATCCGATGCAATATCTGTGTTTAGTCGTCAATAAGAAGGTCAGAGGGATACATTAAACCTGAAGTGAAGCATCGGAATCTATAACTAGTGTCACAGGAATGGTTCAAAACAAAGACAGTAAGAAGAGTCAGTCTTCTTGTACTTAAGTCGGAATTGTGCCTTTCCTATTTAATTCTGATCAACTTCTGTGTTTCGTCGTCAATAACAACGTCCAAGGGATGCAGTAAACCTGAAATGAAGCATCGGAATCTAAAACCGGTCTCACACGAAAGGTTCAAAGCATAGACACTAAGAAGAGCCAGTCTTCCTGTACTTGAGTCGGCATTGTGCATTTTATATTTAATTCCGATTCAATTTCTGGGTTTCATCGTCAATAAGAAATGGAGAGGGATTAAGTAAACCAGAAGTGAAGCATCGGAATCTATAACTAGTGTCACAGGAATGGTTCAAAACATAGACAGTAAGAAGAATCAGTCTTCTTGTACTTAAGTCGGCATTGTGCCTTTTGTTTTTCATTCCGATGCAAATTCTGTATTTCATCGTCAATAAGAAGGTCCAAGAGTTACAGTAAACATATAGTGAAGCATCGGAATCTAAAACTGGTCTCACAGGAAATGTTCAAAACATAGTCAGTAAGAGGAGTCAGTCTTTTTGTACTTAAGTCGGCATTGTGCCTTTTGTATTTAATTCCGATGCAATTTCTGTGTTTCATCGTCAATAAGAAGGTCAGAGGGATACAGTAAACCTGAAGTGAAGCATCGTTATCTAAAACTGGTCTCACAGGAAATGTTCAAAACATAGTCAGTTAGAGGCGTCAGTCTTCTTGTACTTTATTCGGCATTGTGCCTTTTGTATTTAATTCCTATGCAATTTCTGTGTTTCATCGTCAATAAGAAATTCAGAGGGATATAGTAATCCTGAAGTGAGACATCTGAATCTATAACTAGTGTCACAATAATGATTCAAATGTGGACAGTAAGAAGAGTCAGTCTTCTTGTACTTAAGTCGGCATTGTGCGTTTGGTATTTAATTCCGATGCATTTTCTGTGTTTCATCGTCAATAAGAAGGTCAGAGGGATACAGTAAACCTGAAGTGAAGCATCAGAATCTATAACTAGTGTCACAGGAATGGTTCAAAACTTAGACAGTAGAAGAGTCAGTCTTCTTGTACTTAAGGCGGCATTGTGCCTTTTGTATTTAATTCCGATGCAATTTCTGTGTTTCATCGTCAATAAGAAGGTCCAAGGGATACAGTAAACATATACTGAAGCATCGGAGTCCAAAACTGGTCTCACAGGAAATGTTTAAAACATAGACAATAAGAAGAGTCCGTCTTCTTGTAGTTAAGCCGGCATTATGCCTTTTGTATTTAATTCCAATGCAATTTCTGTGTTTCATCGTCAATAAGAAGGTCCAAGGGATACAGTTAACCTGAAGTGAACCATCGGAATCTAAAACTGGTCTCACAGGAAATGTTCAAAGCATAGTCAGTAAGAGGAGTCAGTCTTCTTTTACTTAAGTCGGCATTGTGCCTTTTGTGTTTAATTCCGATGCAATTTCTGTGTTTCATCGTCAATAAGAAGGTCAGAGGGATACAGTAAACCCGAAGTGAAGCATCGGAGTCTATAACTAGTGTCACAGGAATGGTTCAAAACATAGACGGTAAGAAGAGTCAGTCTTCTTGTACTTATGTCGGCATTCTGCCTTTCCTATGTAATTCTGATGCAACGTCTGTGTTTCGTCGTCAATAACAAGGTTTAAGGGATACAGTAAACCTGAAGTGAAGCGTCGGAATCTGAAACCGGCCTCACAGGAAAGGTTCAAAACATAGACAGTAAGAAGAGCAAGTCTTCTTGTACTTGAATCGGTATTGTGCCTTTTATATTTAATTCCGGTGCAATTTCTGTGTTTCATCATCAATACGAAGGTCAGAGGGATAGAGTAAACCTGAAGTGAAGCATCGGAATCTAAACCTGGTCTCACAGGAAATGTTCAAAACATAGTCAGTAAGAGGAGTCAGTGTTCTTGTACTTAAGTAGGCATTGTGCCTTTTGTATTTAATATCGATGCAATTTCTGTGTTTCATCGTCAATAAGATGGCCAGAGGGATAGAGTAAACCTGAAGTGAAACATCTGAATCTATAACTAGTGTCACAATAATTGTTCAAAAATAGACAGTAAGAAGAGTCAGTCTTCTTGTACTTAAGTCGGTATTGTGCCTTTTGTATTTAATTCCGATGCAATTTCTGTGTTTCATCGTCAATAAGAAGGACAGAGGGATACAGTAAACCTGAAGTGAAGCATCGGAATCTATAACTAGTGTCACAGGAATGGTTCAAAACATAGACAGTAAGAAGAGTCAGTCTTCTTGTACTTAAGGCGGCATTGTGCCTTTTGTATTTAATTCCGATGTAATATCTGTCTTTCATAGTCAATAAGAAGGTCAGAGTAATACAGTAAACCTGAAGTGAAGCATCGGAATCTATAACTAGTGTCACAGGAAAGGTTCAAAACATAGACATTACGAAGCGTCATTCTTCTTCTACTTAAGTCGGCGTTGTGCCTTTTCTATTTAATTCCGATGCAATTTCTATGTCTCATCATCAATACGAAGGTCAGAGGGATACAGTAAACCTGAAGTGAAGCATCGGAATCTAAACCTGGTCTCACAGGAAATGTTCAAAGCATAGTTAGTAAGAGGATTCAGCCTTCTTGTACTTAAGTCGGCATTGTGCCTTTTGTATTTAATTCCGATGTAATATCTGTGTTTTATAGTCAATAAGAAGGTCAGAGTAATACAGTAAACCTGAAGTGAAGCATCGGAATCTATAACTAGTGTCACAGGAATGGTTCAAAACATAGACAATACGTAGCGTCATTCTTCTGCTACTTAAGTCGGCGTTGTGCCTTTTCTATTTAATTCTGATGCGACTTCTGTGTTTCATCGTCAATAACAAGGTCCAAGGGATACAGTAAACCTGAAGAGAAGCATCGGAATCTAAAACTAGTGTCACAGGAAATGTTCAAAACATAGTCAGTAAGAGGTGTCAGTGTTCTTGTACTTAAGTAGGCATTGTGCCTTTTGTATTTAATTTTGATACAATTTCTGTGTTTCATCGTCAATAAGATGGTCAGAGGGATACAGTAAACCTGAAGTGAAACATCTGAATCTATAACAAGTGTCACAATAATTGTTCAAAAATATACAGTAAGAAGAGTCAGTCGTCTTGTAGTTAAATCGGCATTGTGCCTTTTGTATTTAATTCAGATGAAATTTCTGTGTTCCATCGTCAATAAGAAGGTGAGAGGCATACAGTAAACCCGAAGTGAAGCATCGGAATCTATAACTAGTGTCACAGGAATGGTTCAAAACATAGATAGTAGGAAAAGTCAGTCTTCTTGTACTTAAGTCGGCATTGTGCCTTTCCTATTTAATTCTGATGCAACTTCTGTGTTTCATCGTCAATAACAAGGTCCAAGGGATACAGTAAACCTGAAGAGAAGCATCGGAATCTATAACTAGTGTCACAGGAATGGTTCAAAACATAGACAGTAAGAAGAGTCAGTCTTCTTGTACTTAAGACGGCGTATTGCCTTTTGTATATTATTCCGATGCAATTTCCGTGTTTCATCGTCAATAAGACGTTCAGAGGGATACAGTAAACCTGAAGTGAAGCTTCAAAATCTGTAATTAGTGTCATAGGAATGGTTCCAAACATAGACAGTAAGAAGAGTCAGTCTTCTTGTACTTTAGTCGGCGTTGTGCCTTTTGCATTTAATTCCGATGCAATATCTGTGTTTCATCGACAATATGAAGGTCCAAGGGATACAGTAAACATATAGTGAAGCACCGGAATCTTAAACTGGTCTCACAGGAAATATTCAAATCATAGTAGTAAGAGGGGAGAGTCTTCTTGTACTTAAGTCGGCATTGTGCCTTTTGTATTTGATTCCGATGCAATTTCTGTGTTTCATCGTCAATAAGAATGTCCAAGGGATACAATAAACCTGAAGTGAAGCATCGCAGTCTAAAACCGGTCTCACAGGATAGGTTCAAAACATAGACAGTAAGAAGAGCCAGTCTTCTTGTACTTGATTCGGCATTGTGCTTTTTGTATTTAATTCCAATGAAAATTCTCTGTTTCATCGTCAATAAGATGGTCAGAGGGATACAGTAAACCTGAAGTCAAGCATCGGAATCTATAACTAGTGTCACAGGAATGGTTCAAAACATAGACAGTTAGAAGAGTCAGTCTTCTTGTACTTAAGTCGGCATTGTGCATTTTGTATTTTATTAGGATGCAATTTCTGTGTTTCATCGTCAATAAGAAAGTTAGAGGGATACAGTAAACCTGAAGTGATGCATCGGAATCTATAACTAGTGTCACAGGAATGGTTCAAAACATAGACAGTAAGAAGAGTCAGTCTTCTTGTATTTAAGTCGGCATTGTGCCTTTTGTATTTTATTCCGATGCAATTTCTGTGTTTCATCGTCAATAAGAAAGTTAGAGGGATACAGTAAACCTGAAGTGAAGCATCGGAAACTATAACTAGTGTCACAGGAATGGTTCAAACATAGACAGTAAGAAGAGTCAGTCTACTTGCACTTAAGTCGGCATTGTGCCTTTTGTATTTCATTCCGATGCAATTTCTGTATTTCATCGTCAATAAGAAGGTCCAAGAGTTACAGTAAACATATAGTGAAGCATCGGAATCTATAACTGGTTTCACAGGAAATGTTCAAAACATAGTCAGTAAGAGGAGTCAGTCATTTTGTACTTAAGTCGGCATTGTGCCTTTTGTATTTAATTCCGATGCAATTTCTGTGTTTCATCGTCAATAAGAAGGTGAGAGGGATACAGTAAACCTGAACTGAAACATCTGAATCTATAACTAGTGTCACAATAATGGTTCAAACATAGATAGTAAGAAAAGTCAGTCTCCTTGTACTTAAGTCGGCATTATGCCTTTTGTTTTTAGTTCCAATGCAATTTCTGTGTCTCATCGTCAATAAGAAAGTCCAAGGGATACAGTAAACCTTAAGTGAAGCATCGGAATCTAAAACTGGTCTCACAGGAAATGTTCAAAACAAGGTCAGTAAGAGGAGTGAGTCTTCCTTTACTTAAGTCGGCATTGTGCCTATTGTATTTAATTCCGATGCATTTTCTGTGTTTCATCGTCAATAAGAAGGTCAGAGGGATACAGTAAACCTGAAGTGAAGCATCCGCATCTATAACTAGTGTCATAGGAATGGTTCAAACATAGACAGTAAGAAGAGTCAGTCTTCTTGTACTTAAGTCGGCATTGTGCCTTTCCTGTTTAATTCTGATGCAACTTCTGTGTTTCGTCGTCAATAACAAGGTTTAAGGGATACAGTAAACCTGAAGTGAAGCGTCGGAATCTGAAACTGGCCTCACAGGAAAGCTTCAAAACATAGACAGTAAGAAGAGCAAGTCTTCTTGTACTTGAGTCGGCATTGTGACTTTTATATTTAATTCCGATGCAATTTCTGTGTTTCATCGTCAATAGGAAGGTGAGAGGGATACAGTAAACCTGAAGTGAAGCATTGGAATCTATAACTACTGTCACAGGAATGGTTCAAAACATAGACAGTAAGAAGACTCAGTCTTCTTGTACTTAAGTCGGCATTTTGCCTTTTGTATTTCATTCCGATGCAATTTCTGTATTTCATCGTCAATAAGAAGGTCCAAGGGTTACAGTAAACATATAGTGAAGCATCGGATTCTAAAACTGGTCTCACAAGAAATGTTCAAACATAGTCAGTAAGAGGAGTCAGTCCTCTTGTACTTAAGTCGGCATTGTGCCTTTTGTATATAATTCCGATGCAATTTCTGTGTTTCATCGTCAATAACAAGGTCAGAGAGATACAGTCAACCTGAAGTGAAGCATCGGAATCTAAAACTGGTCTCACAGGAAATGTTCAAATCATAGTCAGTAAGAGGAGTCGGTCTTCTTGTACTTAAGTCGGCATTGTGCCTTTTGTATGTAATTCCGATATAATTTCTGTGTTTCATAGTCAATAAAAAGGACAGAGGGATACAGTAAACCAGAAGTGAAGCATCGGAATCTATAACTAGTGTCACAGGAATGGTTCAAAACATAGACAGTAACAAACGTCATTCTTCTTGTACTTAAGTCGGCGTTGTGCCATTTCTATTTCATTCCGATGCAATTTCTGTGTTTCATCGTCAATAAGAAGGTCAGAGGGATACAGTAAATCTGAAGTGAAGCATCGTTATCTAAAACTGGTCTCACAGGAAATGTTCACAACATAGTCAGTATGAGGAGTTAGTCATCTTGTACTTAAGTCGGCATTGTGCCTTTTGTATTTAATTCTGATGCAACTTCTGTGTTTCATCGTCAATAAGAAGGTCAGAGGGATACAGTAAACCTGAAGTGAAACATCTGAATCTATAACTAGTGTCACAATAATGGTTCAAACATAGACAGTAAGAAGAGTCAGTCTTCTTGTACATAAGTCGGCATTGTGCCTTTTGTATTTAATTCCGATGCAATTTCTGTCTTTCATCGTCAATAAGAAGGTCAGAGGGATACAGTAAATCTGAAGTGAAGCATCGGAATCTATAATTAGTGTCATAGGAATGGTTCAAAGCATAGACAGTAAGAATAGTCAGTCGTCTTGTACTTAAGGCGGCATTGTGACTTTTGTATTTAATTCCAACGCAATTTCTGTGTTTCATCGTCAATAAGAAGGTTCAAGGGATACAGTAAACATATAGTGAAGCATCGGAATCTAAAACTGGTCTCATAGGTAATGTTCAAAGCATAGTCAGTCAGAGGAGTCAGTCTTCTTGTACTTAAGTCCGCAAGGTGCCCATTGTATTTAATTCCGATGCAATTTCTGTTTTTCATCGTCAATAAGAAGGTCAGAGGGATACAGTAAACCTGAAGTGAAGCATCGGAATCTAAAACTGGTCTCACAGGAAATGTTAAAACCATAGTCAGTAAGAGGAGTCAGTCTTCTTTTACTTAAGTCGGCATTGTGCCTTTTGTATTTAATTCCGATGCAATATCTGTCTGTCATCGTCAATAAGAACGTCAGAGGGATACAGTAAACCCGAAGTGAAGCATCGGAAACTATAACTAGTGTCACAGGAATGGTTCAAAGCATAGACAGTAAGAAGGGTCAGTCTTCTTGTACTTAAGTCGGCATTGTGCCTTTCCTATTTAATTCTGATGCAACTTCTGTGTTTCTTCGTCAATAACAAGGTTTAAGGGATACAGTAAACCTGAAGTGAAGCGTCGGAATCTGAAACCGGCCTCACAGGAAAGGTTCAAAACATAGACAGTAAGAAGAGTCAGTCTTCTTGTACTTAAAACGGCATTGTGCCTTTTGTATTTCATTCCGATGCAATTTCTGTATTTCATCGTCAACAAGAAGGTAGAAGGGGTACAGTAAACATATAGTGAAGCATCGGAATCTAAAACTGGTCTCACAGGTAATGTTCAAAGCATAGTCAGTAAGCGGAGTCAGTCTTCTTTTACTTAGGTCGGCATTGTGCCTTTTGTATTTAATTCCGATGCAATTACTGTGTTTCATCGTCAATAAGAAGGTCAGAGTGATACAGTAAACTAGAAGTGAAGCATCGGAATCTATAACTAGTGTCACACGAATGGTTCAAATCATAGACATTAAGAAGAGTCAGTCTTCTTGTACTTAAGTCGGCATTGTGCCTTTTGTATTTCATTCAGATGCAATTTCAGAGTTTCATCGTCAATAAGATGGTCAGAAGGATACAGTAAACCTGAAGTACAGCATTGGAATCTAAAACCGGTCTCACAGGAAATGTACAAAACATAATCAGTAAGAGGAGTCAGTCTTCTTGTACTTTAGTCGGCATTGTGCCCTTTGTATTTCATTCCGATGCAATTTCTGTTTTTCATCGTCAATAAGAAGGTCCAAGAATACAGTAAACATATAGTGATGCATCGGAAACTAAAACTGGTCTCACAGGAAATGTTCGAACATAGTCAGTAAGTGGAGTCAGTCTTCTTGTACTTAAGTCGGCATTGTGCCTTTTGTATATAATTCTGATGTAATATCTGTGTTTCATAGTCAATAAGAAGGTCAGAGGGATACAGTAAACCTGGTGTGAAGCATCGGAATCTATAACTAGTGTCACAGGAATGGTTCAAAACATTGACAATACGAAGCGTCATTGTTCTTGTACTTAAGTCGGCGTTGTGCCTGTTCCATTTAATTCCGATGCAATTTCTGTGTTTCACCGTCAATAAGAAGGTCAGAGGGATACAGTAAACCTGAAGTGAAGCATCGGAATCTAAAACTGGTCTCACAGGAGATGTTCAAAACATAGTCAGTAAGAGGAGTCAGTCTTCTTGTACTTAAGTCGGCATTATGCCTTTTGTATTTAATTCCTATGCAAATTCTGTGTTTCATCGTCAATAAGAAGGTCAGAGGGATACAGTAAACCTGAAGTGAAGCGTCGGAATCTGAAACCGGCCTCACAGGAAAGGTTCCAAACATAGACAGTAAGAAGAGTAAGTCTACTTGTACTTGAGACGGCATTGTGCCTTTTATATTTAATTTCGATGCAATTTCTGTGCTTCATCGTCAATAGGAAGGTGAGAGGGATACAGTAAACCCGAAGTGAAGCATCGGAATCTATAACTAGTGTCACAGGAATGGTTCAAAACATAGACAGTAAGAAGAGTCAGTCTTCTTGTACTTAAAACGGCATTGTGCCTTTTGTATTTCATTCCGATGCAATTTCTGTATTTCATCGTCAATAAGAAGGTCCAAGGGTTACAGTAAACATATAGTGAGGCATCGGAATCAAAAACTGGTCTCACAGGAAATGTTCAAACATTGTCAGTAAGAGGAGTCAGTCCTCTTGTACTTAAGTCGGCATTGTGCCTTTTGTATATAATTCCGATGCAATATCTGTGTTTCATCGTCAATAAGAAGGTCAGAGGGATACAGTCAACCAGAAGTGAAGCATCGGAATCTAAAACTGGTCTCACAGGAAATGTTCAAAACATACTCAGTAAGAGGAGTCGGTCTTCTTGTACTTAAGTCGGCATTGTGCCTTTTGTATTTAATTCCGATGTAATTTCTGTGTTCCATAGTCAATAAGAAGGACAGAGGGATACAGTAAACCAGATGTGAAGCATCGGAATCTATAACTAGTGTCACAGGATTGGTTCAAAACGTAGACAGAAAGAAACGTCATTCTTCTTGTACTTAAGTCGGCGTTGTGCCATTTCTATTTCATTCCAATGCAATTTCTGTGTTTCATCGTTAATAAGAAGGTCAGAGGGATACAGTAAACCTGAAGTGAAGCATCGGAATCTATAACTAGTGTCACAGGAATGGTTCAAAACATAGACAGTAAGAAGAGTCAGTCTTCTTGTACTTAAAACGGCATTGTGAATTTTGTATTTCATTCCGATGCAATTTCTGTATTTCATCGTCAATAAGAAGGTCCAAGGGTTACAGTAAACATATAGTGAAGCATCGGAATCTAAAACTGGTCTCACAGGAAATGTTCAAACATAGTCAGTAAGAGGAGTCAGTCCTCTTGTACTGAAGTCGGCATTGTGCCTTTTGTATTTAATTCCAATGCAATTTCTGTGTTTCATCGTCAATAAGAAGTTCCGAGGGATACAGTAAACCTGAAGTGAAGCATCGGAATCTAAAACTGGTCTGACAGGTAATGTTCAATGCATAGTCAGTAAGAGGAGTCAGTCTTCTTGTACTTAGGTCGGCATTGTGCCTTTTGTATTTAATTCCTATGCAATTTCTGTGTTTCATCGTCAATAAGAAGGTCCAAGGGATACAGTAAACATATAGTGAAGCATCGGAATCTAAAACTGGTCTCACAGGTAATGTTCAAAGCATAGTCAGTAAGAGGAGTCAGTCTTCTTTTACTTAGGTCGGCATTGTGCCGTTTGTATTTAATTCCGATGCAATTTCTGTGTTTCATCGTCAATAAGAAGGTCAGAGTGATACAGTAAACCAGAAGTGAAGCATCGGATTCTATAACTAGTGTCACAGGAATGGTTCAAATCATAGACAGTAAGAAGAGTCAGTCTTCTTGTACTTAAGTCGGCATTGTGCCTTTTGTATTTCATTCCGATGCAATTTCAGTGTTTCATCGTCAATAAGACGGTCAGAAGGATACAGTAAACCTGAAGTACAGCATTGGCTTCTAAAACCGGTCTCACAGGAAATGTTCGAACATAGTCAGTAAGTGGAGTCAGTCTTCTTGTACTTAAGTCGGCATTGTGCCTTTTGTATATAATTCCGATGTAATATCTGTGTTTCATAGACAATAAGAAGGTCAGAGGGATACAGTAAACCTGATGTGAAGCATCGGAATCTATAACTAGTGTCACATGAATGGTTCAAAACATAGACAATACGAAGCGTCATTCTTCTTGTACTTAAGTCGGCGTTGTGCCTGTTCTATTTAATTCCGATGCAATTTCAATGTTTCATCGTCAATAAGAAGGTCAGAGGGATACAGTAAACCTGAAGTCAAGCATCGTAATCTAAAACTGGTCTCACACGAAATGTTCAAAACATAGTCAGTAAGAGGAGTCAGTCTTCTTGTACTTAAGTCGGTATTGTGCCTTTTGTATTTAATTCCGATGCAATTTCTGTGTTTCATCGTCAATAAGAAGGTCCAAGGGATCCAGTATACATACAGTGAAGCATCGGAATCCAAAACTGGTCTCACACTAAATGTTCAAAACATACTCAGTAAGAACAGTCAGTCCTCTTGTACTTAAGTCGGCATTATGCCTTTTGTATTTAATTCCTATGCAAATTCTGTGTTTCATCGTCAATAAGAAGGTCCAAGGGATACAGTAAACATATAGTGAAGCATCGGAATCTAAAACTGGTCTCATAGGAAATGTTGAAAGCATAGTCAGTAAGAGGAGTCAGTCATCTTTTACTTAAGCCGGCATTGTGCCTTTTGTATTTAATTCCGATGCCTTTTCTGTGTTTCATCGTCAATAAGAAGGTCCAAGGGATACAGTAAACTTGAAGTGAAGCATCGCAGTCTAAAACCGGTATCACAGGAAAGGTTCAAAACATAGACAATAACAAGAGACAGTCTTCCCTGTACTTGAGTCGGCATTGTGCATTTTATATTTAATTCCGATGCAATTTCTGTGGTTCATCGTCAATAAGAAATTCAGAGGGATACAGTAAACCTGAAGTGAAGCATCGGAATCTATAACTAGTGTCACAGGAATGGTTCAAAACATAGACAGTAAGAAGAGTCAGTCTTCTTGTACTTAAGTCGGCATTGTGCCTTTTGTATTTCATTCCGATGCAATTTCTGTATTTCATCGTCAATAAGAAGGACCAAGAGTTCCAGTACACATATAGTGAAGCATCGGAATCTAAAACTGGTCACACAGGAAATGTTCAAAACATAGTTAGTAAGAGGAGTCAGTCTTTTAGTACTTATGTCGGCATTGTGCCTTTTGTATTTAATTCCGATGCCATTTCTGTGTTTCATCGTCAATAAGAAGGTCCAAGGGATACAGTAAACCTGAAGTGAAGCATCGCAGTCTAAAACCAGTCTCACAGGAAATGTTCAATACATAGACAGTAAGAAGAGCAAGTCTTCTTGTACTTGAGTAGGCATTGTGCTTTTTGTATTTAATTCCAATGAAATTTTTGTGTTTCATCGTCAATAAGAAGGTCAGAGGGATACAGTAAACCTGAAGTGAAGCATCGGAATCTATAACTAGTGTCAAGGGAAATGTTCAAAACATAGACAGTAAGAAGAGTCAGTATTCTTGTACTTAAGTCGGCATTGTGCCTTTTGTATATAATTCTGATGTAATATCTGTGTTTCATAGTCAATAAGAAGGTCAGAGGGATACAGTAAACCTGGTGTGAAGCATCGGAATCTATAACTAGTGTCACAGGAATGGTTCAAAACATTGACAATACGAAGCGTCATTGTTCTTGTACTTAAGTCGGCGTTGTGCCTGTTCCATTTAATTCCGATGCAATTTCTGTGTTTCACCGTCAATAAGAAGGTCAGAGGGATACAGTAAACCTGAAGTGAAGCATCGGAATCTAAAACTGGTCTCACAGGAGATGTTCAAAACATAGTCAGTAAGAGGAGTCAGTCTTCTTGTACTTAAGTCGGCATTATGCCTTTTGTATTTAATTCCTATGCAAATTCTGTGTTTCATCGTCAATAAGAAGGTCAGAGGGATACAGTAAACCTGAAGTGAAGCGTCGGAATCTGAAACCGGCCTCACAGGAAAGGTTCCAAACATAGACAGTAAGAAGAGTAAGTCTACTTGTACTTGAGACGGCATTGTGCCTTTTATATTTAATTTCGATGCAATTTCTGTGCTTCATCGTCAATAGGAAGGTGAGAGGGATACAGTAAACCCGAAGTGAAGCATCGGAATCTATAACTAGTGTCACAGGAATGGTTCAAAACATAGACAGTAAGAAGAGTCAGTCTTCTTGTACTTAAAACGGCATTGTGCCTTTTGTATTTCATTCCGATGCAATTTCTGTATTTCATCGTCAATAAGAAGGTCCAAGGGTTACAGTAAACATATAGTGAGGCATCGGAATCAAAAACTGGTCTCACAGGAAATGTTCAAACATTGTCAGTAAGAGGAGTCAGTCCTCTTGTACTTAAGTCGGCATTGTGCCTTTTGTATATAATTCCGATGCAATATCTGTGTTTCATCGTCAATAAGAAGGTCAGAGGGATACAGTCAACCAGAAGTGAAGCATCGGAATCTAAAACTGGTCTCACAGGAAATGTTCAAAACATACTCAGTAAGAGGAGTCGGTCTTCTTGTACTTAAGTCGGCATTGTGCCTTTTGTATTTAATTCCGATGTAATTTCTGTGTTCCATAGTCAATAAGAAGGACAGAGGGATACAGTAAACCAGATGTGAAGCATCGGAATCTATAACTAGTGTCACAGGATTGGTTCAAAACGTAGACAGAAAGAAACGTCATTCTTCTTGTACTTAAGTCGGCGTTGTGCCATTTCTATTTCATTCCAATGCAATTTCTGTGTTTCATCGTTAATAAGAAGGTCAGAGGGATACAGTAAACCTGAAGTGAAGCATCGGAATCTATAACTAGTGTCACAGGAATGGTTCAAAACATAGACAGTAAGAAGAGTCAGTCTTCTTGTACTTAAAACGGCATTGTGAATTTTGTATTTCATTCCGATGCAATTTCTGTATTTCATCGTCAATAAGAAGGTCCAAGGGTTACAGTAAACATATAGTGAAGCATCGGAATCTAAAACTGGTCTCACAGGAAATGTTCAAACATAGTCAGTAAGAGGAGTCAGTCCTCTTGTACTGAAGTCGGCATTGTGCCTTTTGTATTTAATTCCAATGCAATTTCTGTGTTTCATCGTCAATAAGAAGTTCCGAGGGATACAGTAAACCTGAAGTGAAGCATCGGAATCTAAAACTGGTCTGACAGGTAATGTTCAATGCATAGTCAGTAAGAGGAGTCAGTCTTCTTGTACTTAGGTCGGCATTGTGCCTTTTGTATTTAATTCCTATGCAATTTCTGTGTTTCATCGTCAATAAGAAGGTCCAAGGGATACAGTAAACATATAGTGAAGCATCGGAATCTAAAACTGGTCTCACAGGTAATGTTCAAAGCATAGTCAGTAAGAGGAGTCAGTCTTCTTTTACTTAGGTCGGCATTGTGCCGTTTGTATTTAATTCCGATGCAATTTCTGTGTTTCATCGTCAATAAGAAGGTCAGAGTGATACAGTAAACCAGAAGTGAAGCATCGGATTCTATAACTAGTGTCACAGGAATGGTTCAAATCATAGACAGTAAGAAGAGTCAGTCTTCTTGTACTTAAGTCGGCATTGTGCCTTTTGTATTTCATTCCGATGCAATTTCAGTGTTTCATCGTCAATAAGACGGTCAGAAGGATACAGTAAACCTGAAGTACAGCATTGGCTTCTAAAACCGGTCTCACAGGAAATGTTCGAACATAGTCAGTAAGTGGAGTCAGTCTTCTTGTACTTAAGTCGGCATTGTGCCTTTTGTATATAATTCCGATGTAATATCTGTGTTTCATAGACAATAAGAAGGTCAGAGGGATACAGTAAACCTGATGTGAAGCATCGGAATCTATAACTAGTGTCACATGAATGGTTCAAAACATAGACAATACGAAGCGTCATTCTTCTTGTACTTAAGTCGGCGTTGTGCCTGTTCTATTTAATTCCGATGCAATTTCAATGTTTCATCGTCAATAAGAAGGTCAGAGGGATACAGTAAACCTGAAGTCAAGCATCGTAATCTAAAACTGGTCTCACACGAAATGTTCAAAACATAGTCAGTAAGAGGAGTCAGTCTTCTTGTACTTAAGTCGGTATTGTGCCTTTTGTATTTAATTCCGATGCAATTTCTGTGTTTCATCGTCAATAAGAAGGTCCAAGGGATCCAGTATACATACAGTGAAGCATCGGAATCCAAAACTGGTCTCACACTAAATGTTCAAAACATACTCAGTAAGAACAGTCAGTCCTCTTGTACTTAAGTCGGCATTATGCCTTTTGTATTTAATTCCTATGCAAATTCTGTGTTTCATCGTCAATAAGAAGGTCCAAGGGATACAGTAAACATATAGTGAAGCATCGGAATCTAAAACTGGTCTCATAGGAAATGTTGAAAGCATAGTCAGTAAGAGGAGTCAGTCATCTTTTACTTAAGCCGGCATTGTGCCTTTTGTATTTAATTCCGATGCCTTTTCTGTGTTTCATCGTCAATAAGAAGGTCCAAGGGATACAGTAAACTTGAAGTGAAGCATCGCAGTCTAAAACCGGTATCACAGGAAAGGTTCAAAACATAGACAATAACAAGAGACAGTCTTCCCTGTACTTGAGTCGGCATTGTGCATTTTATATTTAATTCCGATGCAATTTCTGTGGTTCATCGTCAATAAGAAATTCAGAGGGATACAGTAAACCTGAAGTGAAGCATCGGAATCTATAACTAGTGTCACAGGAATGGTTCAAAACATAGACAGTAAGAAGAGTCAGTCTTCTTGTACTTAAGTCGGCATTGTGCCTTTTGTATTTCATTCCGATGCAATTTCTGTATTTCATCGTCAATAAGAAGGACCAAGAGTTCCAGTACACATATAGTGAAGCATCGGAATCTAAAACTGGTCACACAGGAAATGTTCAAAACATAGTTAGTAAGAGGAGTCAGTCTTTTAGTACTTATGTCGGCATTGTGCCTTTTGTATTTAATTCCGATGCCATTTCTGTGTTTCATCGTCAATAAGAAGGTCCAAGGGATACAGTAAACCTGAAGTGAAGCATCGCAGTCTAAAACCAGTCTCACAGGAAATGTTCAATACATAGACAGTAAGAAGAGCAAGTCTTCTTGTACTTGAGTAGGCATTGTGCTTTTTGTATTTAATTCCAATGAAATTTTTGTGCTTCATCGTCAATAAGAAGGTCAGAGGGATACAGTAAACCTGAAGTGAAGCATCGGAATCTATAACTAGTGTCAAGGGAAATGTTCAAAACATAGACAGTAAGAAGAGTCAGTATTCTTGTACTTAAGTCGGCATTGTGCCTTTTGTATTTAAAGTCGATGCAATTTCTGTGTTTCATCCTCAATAAGAAGGTCAGAGGGATACATTAAATCTGAAGTGAAGAATCGGAATCTATAACTAGTGTCACAGGAATGGTTCAAAACATAGACAGTAAGAAGAGTCAGTCTTCTTGTACTTAAGTCGGCATTGTGCCTTTTGTATTTCATTCCGATGCAATTTCTGTATTTCATCGTCAATAAGAAGGTCCAAGAGTTCCAGTAAACATATAGTGAAGCATCGGAATCTAAAACTGGTCACACAGGAAATGTTCAAAACATAGTTAGTAAGAGGAGTCAGTCTTTTAGTACTTATGTCGGCATTGTGCCTTTTGTATTTTGTTCCAATGCAATTTCTGTGTTTCATCGTCAATAAGAAGGTCAGAGGAATACAGTAAACCTGAAGTGAAGCATCGGAATCTAAAACTGGGGTCACAGGAAATGTTAAAAACATAGTCAGTAAGAGGAGTCAGTCTTCTTGCACTTAAGTCGGCATTGAGCCTTTTGTATTTAATTCCTATGCAATTTCTGTGTTTCATCGTCAATAAGAAATTCAGTGGGATACAGTAAACCTGAAGTGAAACATCTGAATCTATAACTAGTGTCACAATAAAGTTTCAAACATAGACAGTAAGAAGAGTCAGTTTTCTTGTACTTAAGTCGGCATTGTGCCTTTTGTATTTAATTCCGATGAAATATCTGTGTTTCATCGTCAATAAGAAGGTCAGAGGGATACAGTAAACCTGAAGTGAAGCATCGGAATCTATAACTAGTGTCACAGGAATGGTTCAAAACATAGACGGTAAGAGGAGTCAGTCTTCATGTTCTTAAGGCGGCATTGTGCCTTTTGTATGTAATTCCGATGCAATTTCTGTGTTTGATCGTCAATAAGAAGGTCCAAGGTATACAGTAAACATATACTGAAGCAGCGGAATCCAAAACTGGTCTCACAGGAAATGTATAAAACATAGACAATAAGAAGAGTCAGTCTTCTTGTACTTAAGTCGGCATATGCCTTTTGTATTTAATTCCAATGCAATTTCTGTGTTTCATCGTCAATAAGAAGGTCCAAGAGATACAGTAAACCTGAAGTGTAGCATCGGAATCTAAAACTGGTCTCACCGGAAATGTTCAAAGCATAGTCAGTAAGAGGAGTCAGTCTTCTTTTATTTAAGTCGGCATTGTGCCTTTTGTATTTAATTCCGATGTAATATCTGTGTTTCATAGTCAATAAGAAGGTCAGAGGGATACAGTAAACCTGATGTGAAGCATCGGAATCTATAACTAGTGACACAGGAATGGTTTAAAACATAGACAATACATATTGTCATTCTTCTTGTACTTAAGTCGGCGTTGTGCCTGTTCTGTTTAATTCCGATGCAATTTCTGTGTTTCATCGTCAATAAGAAGGTCAGAGGGATACAGTAAACCGAAAGTGAAGCATCGGAATCTATAACTAGTGTCACAGGAGTGGTTCAAAACATAGACAGTAAGATGAATCAGTCATCTTGTACTTAAGTCGGCATTGTGCCTTTCCAATTTAATTCTGATGCAACTTCTGTGTTTCGTCGTCAATAACAAGGTTTAAGGGATACAGTAAACCTGAAGTGAAGCGTCGGAATTTGAAACCGGCCTCACAGGAAAGGTTCAAAACATAGACAGTAAGAAGAGCAAGTCTTCTTCAACTTGAGTCGGCATTGTGCCTTTTATATTTAATTCCGATGCAATTTCTGTGTTTCATCGTCAATAAGAAGGACAGAGGGATACAGTAAACCAGAAGTGAAGCATCGGAATCCATAACTAGTGTCACAGGAATGGTTCAAAACGTAGACAGTAAGAAGCGTCATTCTTCTTGTTCTTATGTCGGCGTTGTGCCATTTCTATTTAATTCCGATGCAATTTCCGTGTTTCATCGTCAATAAGAAGGTCCAAGGGTTACAGTAAACATATAGTGAAGCATCGGAATCTAAAACTGGTTACACAGGAAATGTTCAAACATAGTTAGTAAGAGGAGTCAGTCCTCTTGTACTTAAGTCGGCATTGTGCCATTTGTATATAATTCCGATGCAATTTCTGTGTTTCATCGTCAATAAGAAGGTCAGAGGGATACAGTCAACCTGAAGTGAAGCATCGGAACCTAAAACTGGTCTCACAGGAAATGTTCAAATCATAGTCAGTAAGAGGAGTCATTCTTCTTGTAATTGAATCGGAATTGTGCCTTTTGTATTTAATTCCGATGTAATTTCTGTGTTTCATAGTCAATAAGAAGGTCAGAGGGATACAGTAAACCAGAAGTGAAGCATCGGAATCTATAACAAGTGTCACAGGAATGGTTCAAACATAGACAGTAAGAAGCGTCATTCTTCTTGTATATAAGTCGGCGTTGTGCCGTTTCTATTTAATTCCGATGCAATTTCTGTGTTTCATCGTCAATAAGAATGTCAGAGGGATTCGGTAAACCAGAAGTGAAGAATCGGAATCTATAACTAGTGTCACAGGAATGTTTCAAAACATAGACAGTAAGAAGAGTCAGTCTTCTTGTACGTAAGTCGGCATTGTGCCTTTTGTATATAATTCCGATGCAATTTATGTGTTTCATCGTCAATAAGAAGGTCCAAGGGATACAGTAAACATATAGTGAAGCATCGGAATCTAAAAAGGGTCTCACAGGAAATGTTCAAAACATAGTCAGTAAGAGGAGTCAGTCTTCTTGTACTTAAGCCGGCATTATGCCTTTCCTATTTAATTCTTATACTACTTCTGTGCTTCGTCGTCAATAACAAGGTCAATGGATACAGTAAACCTGAAGTGAAGCGTCGTAATCTGAAACCAGCCTCACAGGAAAGATTCAAAAATAGACAGTAAGAAGAGCCAGACTTCTTGTACTTGAGTCGGCATTGTGCCTTTTGCATATAATTCCGATGTAATATCTGTGTTTCATAGTCAATAAGAAGGTCAGAGGGAACAGTAAACCTGAAGTGAAGCATCGGAAACCGTAACTAGTGTCACAGGAATTGTTCAAAACATAGACAATACGAAGCGTCATTCTTCTTGTACTTATGTCGGCGTTGTGCGTTTTCTATTTAATTCCGATGCAATTTCTGTGTTTCATCGTCAATAAGAATGTCAGAGGGATACAGTAAACCTGAAGTGAAGCATTGGAATCTAAAACTGGTCTCACAGGAAATGTTCAAAACATAGTCAGTAAGAGGAGTCAGTCTTCTTGTACTTATGTCGGCATTGTGCCTTTTATATTTAATTCTGATGCAATTTCTGTGTTTTATCGACATTAAGGATGTCAGAGGGATACAGTAAACCTGAAGTGAAACATCTGAATCTATAACTAGGGTCACAATTATTGTTCAAACATAGACAGTAAGAAGAGTTAGTCTTCTTGTCCTTAAGGCGGCATTGTGCCTTTTGTATTTAATTCCGATGCAATTTCTGTGTTTCGTCGTCAATAAGAAGGTCCAAGGGATACAATAAACATATAGTGAAGCATCGGAATCCAAAACTGGTCCCACAGGAAATGTTCAAAGCATAGACAGTAAGAGGAGTCAGTCTTCTTTTACTTAAGTCGGCATTGTGCCATTTGTATTTAATTCCGATGCAATTTCTGTGTTTCATCGTCAATAAGAAGGTCAGAGGGATACAGTAAACTTGAAGTGAAGCATCGCAGTCTAAAACCGGTCTCACAGGAAAGGTTCAAAACATAGACAGTAAGAAGAGATAGTCTTCTTGTACTTGAGTCGGCATTGTGCTATTTGTATTTAATTCCAATGACATTTTTGTGTTTCATCGTCAATAAGAAGGTCAGAGGGATACAGTAAACCTGAAGTGAAGCATCGGAATCTATAACTAGTGTCACAGGAATGGTCAAAACATAGACAGTAAGAAGTGTCAGTCTTCTTGTACATAAGGCGGCATTGTGCCTTTTGTATTCAATTCCGATGCAATTTCTGTGTTTCATCGTCAATAAGAATGTCCAAGGGATACAGTAAACGTATAGTCAAGCATCTGAATCCAAAACTGGTCTCACAGGAAATGTTCAAAACATAGTCAGTAAGAAGAGTCTGTCTTCTTGTACTTAAGTCGGAATTATGCCTTTTGTATTTAATTCCAATGCAATTTCTGTGTTTCATCGTCTATAAGAAGGTCCAAGGGATACAGTAAACATATAATGAACCATCGGAATCTAAAACTGGTCTCACAGGTAATGTTCAAAGCATAGTTAGTAAGAGGAGTCAGTTTTCTTTTACTTAAGTCGGCATTGTGCCTTTTGTATATAATTCCGATGCAATTTCCGTATTTCATCGTCAATAAGACGTTCAGAGGGATACAGTAAATCTGAAGTGAAGCTTTAAAATCTATAATTAGTGTCATAGGAATGGTTCTAAACATAGACAGTAAGAAGAGTCAGTCCTCTCGTACTTATGTCGGCATTGTGCCTTTAGTATTTAATTCCGATGCTATTTCTCCGTTTCATCGTCAATAAGATGGTCCAAGGGATACAGTAAACATATAGTTAAGCACCGGAATCTAAAACTGGTCTCACAGGAAATGTTCAAGTCGTGGTAGTAAGAGGAGTCAGTCTTCTTGTACTTACGTCGGCATTGTGTGATTTGTATTTGATTCCGATGCAATTTCTGTGTTTCATCGTCAATAAGAAGGTCCAAGGGATACAGTAAACCTGAAGTAAAGCATCGCAGTCTAAAACCGGTCTCAAAGGGACGGTTCAAAACATAGACAGTAAGAAGAGCCAGTCTTCTTGTACTTAAATCGGCATACTGCCTTTTGTATTAAATTCCAATGCAATTTCTGTGTTTCATCGTCAATAACAAGGTCCAGGGGATACTGTAAACCTGAAGTGAAGAATCGGAATCTAAATCTGGTCTCACAGGAAATGTTCAAAACAAGGTCAGTAAGAGGAGTCAGTGTTCGTTTACTTAAGTCGGCATTGTGCCTTTTCTATTTAATTCCGATGCAATTTCTGTGTTTCGTCGTCAATAAGAAGGTCAGAGGGATACTGTAAACCCGAAGTGAAGCATCGGAATCTATAACTAGTGTCACAGGAATGGTTCAAAACATAGACAGTAAGAAGAGTCAGTCTTCTTGTACTTAAGTCGGCACTGTGCCTTTCCTATTTAATTCTTATGCTACTTCTGTGTTTCGTCGTCAATAACAAGGTCAAAGGGATACAGTAAACCTGAAGTGAAGCGTCGTAATCTGAAACCGGCCTCACAGGAATGGTTCAAAACATAGACAGTAAGAAGAGCCAGTCTTCTTGTTCTTGAGTCGGCATTGTGCCTTTTATATTTAATTCCGATGTAATTTCTGTGTTTCATCGTCAATAGGAAGGTGAGAGGGATACAGTAAACCTGAAGTGAAGCATCGGAATCTATAACTAGTGTCACAGGAATGGTTCAAAACATAGACAGTAAGAAGAGTCAGTCTCCTTGTACTTAAGTCAGCATTGTGCCTTTTGTATTTCATACCGATGCAATTTCTGTATTTCTTCGTCAATAAGAAGGTCCAAGGGTTACAGTAAACATATAGTGAAGCATCGGAATCTAAAACTGGTCTCACAGGAAATGTTCGAACATAGTCAGTAAGTGGAGTCAGTCTTCATGTACTTAAGTCGGCATTGTGCCTTTTGTATATAATTCCGATGTAATATCTGTGTTTCATAGTCTATAAGAAGGTCAGAGGGATACAGTAAACCTGAAGTGAAGCATCGGAATCTATAACTAGTGTCACAGGAATGGTTCAAATCATAGACAGTAAGAAGAGTCAGTCTTCTTGTAGTTAAGTCGGCATTGTGCCTTTTGTATTTCATTCCGATGCTATTACTGTGTTTCATCGTCAATAAGAAGGTCAGAGAGATACAGTAAAACGTGAAGTGAAGCATCGGAATCTAAAACTGGTCTCACAGGATATGTTCAAAACATAGTCAGTAAGAGGAGTCAGTCTTCTTGCACTTAAGTCGGCATTGTGCCTTTTGTATTTAATTCCTATGCAATTTCTGTGTTTCATCGTGAATAAGATAATCAGAGGGATACAGTAAACCTGAAGTGAAACATCTGAATCTATAACTAGTGTCACAATAATGGTTCAAACATAGACAGTAAGAAGAGTCAGTCTTTTAGAACTTAAGTCGGCATTGTGCCTTTTGTATTTAATTCCGATGCAATTTCTGTGTTTCATTGTCAATAAGAAGGTCTGAGGGATTCAGTAAACCTGAAGTGAAGCATCGGAATCTATAACTAGTGTCACAGGAATGGTTCAAAACATAGACAGTAAGAAGAGTCAGTCTTCTTGTACTAAATGCGGCATTGTGCCTTTTGTATTTAATTCCGATGCAATTTCTGTGTTTCATCGTCAATAAGAAGGTCCAAGGGATACAGTAAACATATAGTGAAGCATCGGAATCGAAAACTGGTCTCACAGGAAATGTTCAAAACATAGTCAGCAAGAAGAGTCAGTCCACTTGTACTTAAGTCGGCATTATGCCTTTTGTATTTCATTCCAATGCAAATTCTGTGTTTCATCGTCAATAAGAAGGTCCAAGGGATACAGTAAACATATAGTGAAGCATCGGAATCTAAAAAGGGTCTCACAGGAAATGTTCAAAACATAGTCAGTAAGAGGAGTCAGTCTTCTTGTACTTAAGTCGGCATTGTGCCTTTTGTATTTCATTCCCACGCAATTTCTGTATTTCATCGTCAACAAGATGGTCTGAAGGATACAGTAAACCTGAAGTAAAGCATTGGAATCTAAAACCGGTCACACAATAAATGTTCAAAGAATAGTCAGTAAGAGGAGTCAGTCTTCTTGTACTTAAGTCGGCATTGTGCCCTTTTTATTTCATTCCGATGCAATTTCTGTTTTTCAACCTCAATAAGAAGGTCAGAGGGATACAGTAAGCCTGAAGTGAAGCATCGGAATCCATAACTAGTGTCACAGGAATGGTTCTAAACATAGACAGTAAGAAGAGTCAGTCTTCTTGTACTTAAGTCGGCTATGTGCATTTTGTACTTAATTCCGATGCAATTTCTGTGTTCCATCGTCATTAAGAAGGTTAGAGGGATACAGTAAACCTGAAGTGAAGCATTGGAGTCTATAAGTAGAGTCACAGGAATGGTTCGAAACATAGACAGTAAGAAGAGTCTGTCCCCTTGTACTGATGTCGGCATTGTGCTTTTCTATTTAATTCCGATGCAATTTCTGCGTTTCATCGTCAATAAGAAGGTCAGAGGGATTCAGTAAACCTGAAGTGAAGCATCGGAATCTAAAACCGGTCTCACAGGAAAGGTTCAAATCGTAGACAGTAAGAAGAGTCAGTCTTCTTGTAGTTACGTCGGCATTGTGCCTTTTGTATTTAATTCCGATGAAATTTCTGTGCGCCATCGTCAATAAGAAGGTCAGAGGGATACAGTAAACCAGAAGTGAAGCATCGGAAACTATAACTAGTGTCACAGGAATGGTTCAAAACAGAGACAGTAAGAAGAGTCAGTCTTCTTGTACTTAAGTCGGCATTGTGCCTTTCCAATTTAATTCTGATGCAACTTCTGTGTTTCGTCGCCAATAACAAGGTCCTAGGGATACAGTAAACCTGAAGTGAAGCATCGGAAACTAAAACCGGTCTCACAGGAAAGGTTCAAAACATAGACAGTAAGAAGAGCCAGTCTTATTGTACTTCAGTCGGCATTGTGCCTTTTATATTTAATTCCGATGCAATTTCTGTGTTTCGTCGTCAATAAGAAGGTCAGAGGGATACAGTAAACCCGAGGTGAAGCATCCGAATCTATAACTAGTGTCACAGGAATGGTTCAAAACATAGACAGTAAGAAGAGTCAGTCTTCTTGTACTTAAGTCGGCATTGTGCCTTTCCTATTTAATTCTTATGCTACTTCTGTGTTTCGTCGTCAATAACAAGGTCAAAGGGATACTGTAAACCTGAAGTGAAGCGTCGTAATCTGAAACCGGCCTCACAAGAAAGGTTCAAAACATAGACAGTAAGAAGAGCCAGTCTTCTTATAATTGAGTCTGCATTGTGCCTTTTATATTTAATTCCGATGCAATTTCTGTGTTTCATCGTCAATAAGAAGGTCCAAGGGTTACAGTAAACATATAGTGAAGCATCGGAATCTAAAACTGGTCTCACAGGATATGTTCGAACATAGTCAGTAAGTGGAGTCAGTCTTCATGTACTTAAGTCGGCATTGTGCCTTTTGTATATAATTCCGATGTAATATCTGTGTTTCATAGTCAATAAGAAGGTCAGAGGGATACAGTAAACCTGATGTGAAGCATCGGAGTCTATAACTAGTGTCACAGGAATGATTCAAAGCATTGACAATACGAAGCGTCATTATTCTTGTACTTAACTCGGCGTTGTGCCTTTTCTATTTAATTCCGATGCCTTTTCTGTGTTTCATCGTCAATAAGAAGGTCAGAGGGATACAGTAAACCTGAAGTGAAGCATCGGAATCTATAACTGGTCTCACAGGAAATGTTCAAAACATAGTCAGTAAGAGGAGTCAGTCTTCTTGTACTTAAGTCGGCATTGTGCCTTTTATATTTAATTCTGATGCAATTGCTGTGTTTCATCGACATTAAAGATGTCGGAGGGATACAGTAAACCTGAAGTTAAACATCTGAATCTATAACTAGTGTCACAATTATTGTTCAAACATAGACAGTGAGAAGAGTCAGTGTTCTTGTATTTAAGTCGGCATTGTGCCTTTTGTATTTAATTCCGATGCAATTTCTGTGTTTCATCGTCAATAAGAAGGTCAGAGGGATACAGTAAACCTGAAGTGAATCATCGGAATCTATAACTAGTGTCACAGGAATGGTTCAAAACATAGACAGTAAGAAGAGTTAGTCTTCTTGTACTTCAGTCGGCATTATGCATTTTGTATTTAATTCCGATGCAAATTCTGTGTTTCATCGTCAATAAGAAGGTCCAAGGGATACAGTAAACATATAGTGAAGCATCGGAATCTAAAACTGGTCTCACAGGAAATGTTCCAAGCATAGACAGTAAGAGGAGTCAGTCTTCTTTTACTTAGGTCGGCATTGTGCCATTTGTATTTAATTCCGATGCAATTTCGGTGTTTCATCGTCAATAAGAAGGTCCAAGAGATACAGTAAACCTGAAGTGAAGCATCGGAATCTATAACTAGTGTCACAGGAATGGTTCAAAACATAGACAGTAAGAAGAGTCAGTCTTCTTGTACTTATGGCGGCATTGTGCCTTTTGTATTTAATTCCGATGCAATTTCTGTATTTCATCGTCAATAAGATGGTCTGAAGGATACAGTAAACCTGAAATAAAGCATTGGAATCTAAAACCGGTCACACAATAAATGTTCAAAAAATAGTCAGTAAGAATAGTCAGTCTTCTTGTACTTAAGTCGGCATTGTGCCCTTTGTATTTCATTCCGATGCAATTTCTGTTTTTCAACCTCAATAAGAAGGTCAGAGGGATACAGTAAACCTGAAGTGAAGCATCGGAATCTATAACTAGTGTCACAGGAATGGTTCGAAACATAGACAGTAAGAAGAGTCTGTCCTCTTGTACTGAAGTCGGCATTGTGCCTTTTCTATTTAATTCCGATGCAGATTCTGCGTTTCATCGTCAATAAGAAGGTGAGAGGGATACAGTAAACCTGAAGTGAAGCATCGGAATCCAAAACCGGGCTCACAGGAAAGGTTCAAAACGTAGACAGTAAGAAGAGTCAGACTTCTTGTAGTTATGTCGGCATTGTGCCTTTTGTATTTAATTCCGATGAAATTTCTGTGCTCCATCGTCAATAAGAAGGTCAGAGGGATACAGTAAACCTGAAGTGAAGCATCGGAATCTATAACTAGTGTCACAGGAATGGTTCAAAACAGAGACAGTAAGAAGAGACAGTCTTCTTGTACTTAAGTCGGCATTGTGCCTTTCCTATTTAATTCTGATGCAACTTCTGTGTTTCGTCATCAATGACAAGGTCCTAGGGATACAGTAAACGTGAAGTGAAGCATCGGAAACTAAAACCGGTCTCACAGGAAAGGTTCAAAACATAGACAGTAAGAAGAGCCAGTCTTCTTGTACTTGAGTCGGCATTGTGCCTTTTATATTTAATTCCGATGCAATTTCTGTGTTTCATCGTCAATAGGAAGGTGAGAGGGATACAGTAAACCTGAAGTGAAGCATCGGAATCTATAACTAGTGTCACTGGAATGGTTCAAAACATAGACAGTAAGAAGAGTCAGTCTTCTTGTACTTAAGTCGGCATTGTGCCTTTTGTATTTCATTCCGATGCAATTTCTGTATTTCTTCGTCAATAAGAAGGCCCAAGGGTTACAGTAAACATATAGTGAAGCATCGGAATCTAAAACTGGTCTCACAGGAAATGTTCGAACATAGTCAGTAAGTGGAGTCAGTCTTCATGTACTTAAGTCGGCATTGTGCTTTATGTATATAATTCCGATGTAATATCTGTGTTTCATTGTCAATAAGAAGGTCAGAGGGATACAGTAAACCTGATGTGAAGCATCGGAGTCTATAACTAGTGTCACAGGAATGATTCAAAGCATTGACAATACGAAGCGTCATTATTCTTGTACTTAACTCGGCGTTGTGCCTTTTCTATTTAATTCCGATGCCTTTTCTGTGTTTCATCGTCAATAAGAAGGTCAGAGGGATACAGTAAACCTGAAGTGAAGCATCGGAATCTATAACTGGTCTCACAGGAAATGTTCAAAACATAGTCAGTAAGAGGAGTCAGTCTTCTTGTACTTAAGTCGGCATTGTGCCTTTTATATTTAATTCTGATGCAATTGCTGTGTTTCATCGACATTAAAGATGTCGGAGGGATACAGTAAACCTGAAGTGAAACATCTGAATCTATAACTAGTGTCACAATTATTGTTCAAACATAGACAGTGAGAAGAGTCAGTGTTCTTGTATTTAAGTCGGCATTGTGCCTTTTGTATTTAATTCCGATGCAATTTCTGTGTTTCATCGTCAATAAGAAGGTCAGAGGGATACAGTAAACCTGAAGTGAATCATCGGAATCTATAACTAGTGTCACAGGAATGGTTCAAAACATAGACAGTAAGAAGAGTTAGTCTTCTTGTACTTCAGTCGGCATTATGCATTTTGTATTTAATTCCGATGCAAATTCTGTGTTTCATCGTCAATAAGAAGGTCCAAGGGATACAGTAAACATATAGTGAAGCATCGGAATCTAAAACTGGTCTCACAGGAAATGTTCCAAGCATAGACAGTAAGAGGAGTCAGTCTTCTTTTACTTAGGTCGGCATTGTGCCATTTGTATTTAATTCCGATGCAATTTCGGTGTTTCATCGTCAATAAGAAGGTCCAAGAGATACAGTAAACCTGAAGTGAAGCATCGGAATCTATAACTAGTGTCACAGGAATGGTTCAAAACATAGACAGTAAGAAGAGTCAGTCTTTTTGTACTTATGGCGGCATTGTGCCTTTTGTATTTAATTCCGATGCAATTTCTGTATTTCATCGTCAATAAGATGGTCTGAAGGATACAGTAAACCTGAAATAAAGCATTGGAATCTAAAACCGGTCACACAATAAATGTTCAAAAAATAGTCAGTAAGAATAGTCAGTCTTCTTGTACTTAAGTCGGCATTGTGCCCTTTGTATTTCATTCCGATGCAATTTCTGTTTTTCAACCTCAATAAGAAGGTCAGAGGGATACAGTAAACCTGAAGTGAAGCATCGGAATCTATAACTAGTGTCACAGGAATGGTTCGAAACATAGACAGTAAGAAGAGTCTGTCCTCTTGTACTGAAGTCGGCATTGTGCCTTTTCTATTTAATTCCGATGCAGATTCTGCGTTTCATCGTCAATAAGAAGGTGAGAGGGATACAGTAAACCTGAAGTGAAGCATCGGAATCCAAAACCGGGCTCACAGGAAAGGTTCAAAACGTAGACAGTAAGAAGAGTCAGACTTCTTGTAGTTATGTCGGCATTGTGCCTTTTGTATTTAATTCCGATGAAATTTCTGTGCTCCATCGTCAATAAGAAGGTCAGAGGGATACAGTAAACCTGAAGTGAAGCATCGGAATCTATAACTAGTGTCACAGGAATGGTTCAAAACAGAGACAGTAAGAAGAGACAGTCTTCTTGTACTTAAGTCGGCATTGTGCCTTTCCTATTTAATTCTGATGCAACTTCTGTGTTTCGTCATCAATGACAAGGTCCTAGGGATACAGTAAACGTGAAGTGAAGCATCGGAAACTAAAACCGGTCTCACAGGAAAGGTTCAAAACATAGACAGTAAGAAGAGCCAGTCTTCTTGTACTTGAGTCGGCATTGTGCCTTTTATATTTAATTCCGATGCAATTTCTGTGTTTCATCGTCAATAGGAAGGTGAGAGGGATACAGTAAACCTGAAGTGAAGCATCGGAATCTATAACTAGTGTCACTGGAATGGTTCAAAACATAGACAGTAAGAAGAGTCAGTCTTCTTGTACTTAAGTCGGCATTGTGCCTTTTGTATTTCATTCCGATGCAATTTCTGTATTTCTTCGTCAATAAGAAGGCCCAAGGGTTACAGTAAACATATAGTGAAGCATCGGAATCTAAAACTGGTCTCACAGGAAATGTTCGAACATAGTCAGTAAGTGGAGTCAGTCTTCATGTACTTAAGTCGGCATTGTGCTTTATGTATATAATTCCGATGTAATATCTGTGTTTCATAGTCAATAAGAAGGTCAGAGGGATACAGTAAACCTGAAGTGAAGCATCGGAATCTATAACTAGTGTCACAGGAATGGTTCAAAACATAGACAATACGAAGCGTCATTCTTCATGTACTTAAGTCGGCGTTGTGCCTTTTCTCTTTAATTCCGATGCCATTTCTGTGTTTCATCGTCAATAAGAAGGTCAGAGGGATACAGTAAACCTGAAGTGAAGCATCGGAATCTATAACTGGTCTCACAGGAAATGTTCAAAACATAGTCAGTAAGAGGAGTCAGTCTTCTTGTACTTAAGTCGGCATTGTGCCTTTTATATTTAATTCTGATGCAATTTCTGTGTTTCATCGACATTAAGGATGTCAGAGGGATACAGTAAACCTGAAGTGAAACATCTGAACCTATAACTAGTGTCACAATTATTGTTCAAACATAGACAGTAAGAAGAGTTAGTCTTCTTGTACTTAAGTCGGCATTGTGCCTTTTGTATTTAATTCCGATGCAATTTCTGTGTTTCATCGTAATAAGAAGGTCAGAGGGATACAGTAAACCTGAAGTGAAGCATCGGAATCTATAACTAGTGTCACAGGAATGGTTCAAAACGTAGACAGTAAGAAGAGTTAGTCTTCTTGTCCTTAAGGCGCCATTGTGCCTTTTGTATTTAATTCCGATGCAATTTCTGTGTTTCATCGTCAATAAGATGGTCCAAGGGATACAGTAAACATATAGTAAAGCATCGGAATCCAAAACTGGTCTCACAGGAAATGTTCAAAACATAGTCAGTAAGAAGAGTCAGTCCTCTTGTACTTAAGTCGGCATTATGCATTTTGTATTTAATTCCAATGCAAATTCTGTGTTTCATCGTCAATAAGAAGGTCCAAGGGATACAGTAAACCTGAAGTGAAGCATCGGAATCTATAACTAGTGTCACAGGAATGGTTCAAAACATAGATAGTAAGAAGAGTCAGTCTTCTTGTACTTAAGTCGGCATTGTGCCTTTTGTATTTCATTCCGATGCAATTTCTGTGTTTCATCGTCAATAAGAAGGTCAGAGGGATACAGTAAAACCTGAAGTGAAGCATCGAAATCTAAAACTGGTCTCACAGGAAATGTTCAAAACATAGTCAGTAAGAGGAGTCAGTCTTCTTGCACTTAAGTCGGCATTGTGCCCTTTGTATTTAATTCGTATGCAATTTCTGTGTTTCATCGTGAATAAGATATTCAGAGGGATACAGTAAACCTGAAGTGAAACATCTGAATCTATAACTAGTGTCACAATAATGGTTCAAACATAGACAGTAAGAAGAGTCAGTCTTTTAGAACTTAAGTCGGCATTGTGCCTTTTGTATTTAATTCCGATGCAATTTCTGTGTTTCATCGACAATAAGAAGTTCTGAGGGATACAGTAAACCTGAAATGAAGCATCGGAATCTATAACTAGTGTCACAGGAATGGTTCAAAACATAGACAGTAAGAAGAGTCAGTCTTCTTGTACTTAAGGCGGCATTGTGCCTTTTGTATTTAATTCCGATGCAATTTCTGTGTTTCATCGTCAATAAGAAGGTCCAAGGGATGCAGTAAACATATAGTGAAGCATCGGAATCGAAAACTGGTCTCACAGGAAATGTTCAAAACATAGTAAGCAAGAAGAGTCAGTCCACTTGTACTTAAGTCGGCATTATGCCTTTTGTATTTAATTACAATGCAAATTCTGTGTTTCATCGTCAATAAGAAGGTCCAAGGGATACAGTAAACATATAGTGAAGCATCGGAATCTAAAACTGGTCTCACAGGAAATGTTTAAAACAGTAAGAGGAGTCAGTCCTCTTGTACTTAAGTCGGCATTGTGCCTTTTGTATTTCATTCCCATGCAATTTCTGTGTTTCATCGTCAATAAGATGGTCTGAAGGATACAGTAAAGCTGAAGTAAAGCATTGGAATCTAAAACCGGTCACACAGGAAATGTTCAAAAAATAGTCAGTAAGAAGAGTCAGTCTTCTTGTACTTAAGTCGGCATTGTGCCCTTTGTATTTCATTCCGATGCAATTTCTGTTTTTCAACCACAATAAGAAGGTCTGAGGGATACAGTAAACCTGAAGTGAAGCATCGGAATCTATAACTAGTGTCACAGGAATGGTTCAAAATATAGACAGTAAGAAGAGTCAGTCTTCTTGTACTTAAGTCGGCAATGTGCATTTTGTATTTAATTCCGATGCAATTTCTGTGTTTCATCGTCATTAAGAAGGTTAGAGGGATACAGTAAACCTGAAGTGAAGCATTGGAGTCTATAACTAGAGTCACAGGAATGGTTTCGAAACATAGACAGTAAGAAGAGTCTGTCCTCTTGTACTGAAGTCGGCGTTGTGCCTTTTCTATTTAATTCCGATGCAATTTCTGTGTTTCATCGTCAATAAGAAGGTCAGAGGGATTCAGTAAACCTGAAGTGAAGCATCGGAATCTAAAACCGGTCTCACAGGAAAGGTTCTAAACGTAGACAGTAAGAAGAGTTAGTCTTCTTGTCCTTAAGGCGCCATTGTGCCTTTTGTATTTAATTCCGATGCAATTTCTGTGTTTCATCGTCAATAAGATGGTCCAAGGGATACAGTAAACATATAGTAAAGCATCGGAATCCAAAACTGGTCTCACAGGAAATGTTCAAAACATAGTCAGTAAGAAGAGTCAGTCCTCTTGTACTTAAGTCGGCATTATGCATTTTGTATTTAATTCCAATGCAAATTCTGTGTTTCATCGTCAATAAGAAGGTCCAAGGGATACAGTAAACCTGAAGTGAAGCATCGCAGTCTAAAACCGGTCTCACAGGAAAGGTTCAAAACATAGACAGTAAGAAGAGATGGTCTTCTTGTACTTAAGTCGGCATTGTGAATTTTGTATTTAAATCCGATGTTATTTTCTGTGTTTCATCGTCAATAAGAAGGTCAGAGGGGTACATTAATCCTGAAGTGAAGCATCGGAATCTATAACTAGTGTCACAGGAATGGTTCAAACATAGACAGTAAGAAGAGTCAGTCTTCTTGTAGTTATCTCGGAATTGTGCCTTTCCTATTTAATTCTGACGCAACTTGTGTGTTTCGTCGTCAATAACAACGTCCAAGGGATACAGTAAACCTGAAGTGAAGCATCGGAATCTAAAACCGGTCTCACAGGAAAGGTTCAAAAGATAGACAGTAAGAAGAGCCAGTCTTCCTGTACTTGAGTCGGCATTGTGCATATTATATTTAATTCCGATGCAATTACTGTGTTTCATCGTCAATAAGAATGGGAGAGGGATACAGTAAACCTGAAGTGAAGCATCGGAATCTATAACTAGTGTCACAGGAATGGTTCAAAACATAGACAGTAAGAAGAGTCAGTCTTCTTGTACTTAAGTCGGCATTGTGCCTTTTGTATTTCATTCCGATGCAATTTCTGTGTTTCATCGTCAATAAGAAGGTCAGAGGGATACAGTAAAACCTGAAGTGAAGCATCGAAATCTAAAACTGGTCTCACAGGAAATGTTCAAAACATAGTCAGTAAGAGGAGTCAGTCTTCTTGCACTTAAGTCGGCATTGTGCCTTTTGTATTTAATTCCGATGCAATTTCTGTGTTTCATCGACAATAAGAAGTTCTGAGGGATACAGTAAACCTGAAATGAAGCATCGGAATCTATAACTAGTGTCACAGGAATGGTTCAAAACATAGACAGTAAGAAGAGTCAGTCTTCTTGTACTTAAGGCGGCATTGTGCCTTTTGTATTTAATTCCGATGCAATTTCTGTGTTTCATCGTCAATAAGAAGGTCCAAGGGATGCAGTAAACATATAGTGAAGCATCGGAATCGAAAACTGGTCTCACAGGAAATGTTCAAAACATAGTCAGCAAGAAGAGTCAGTCCACTTGTACTTAAGTCGGCATTATGCCTTTTGTATTTAATTCCAATGCAAATTCTGTGTTTCATCGTCAATAAGAAGGTCCAAGGGATACAGTAAACATATAGTGAAGCATCGGAATCTAAAACTGGTCTCACAGGAAATGTTTAAAACAGTAAGAGGAGTCAGTCCTCTTGTACTTAAGTCGGCATTGTGCCTTTTGTATTTCATTCCCATGCAATTTCTGTGTTTCATCGTCAATAAGATGGTCTGAAGGATACAGTAAACCTGAAGTAAAGCATTGGAATCTAAAACCGGTCACACAGGAAATGTTCAAAAAATAGTCAGTAAGAGGAGTCAGTCTTCTTGTACTTAAGTCGGCATTGTGCCCTTTGTATTTCATTCCGATGCAATTTCTGTTTTTCAACCACAATAAGAAGGTCTGAGGGATACAGTAAACCTGAAGTGAAGCATCGGAATCTATAACTAGTGTCACAGGAATGGTTCAAAACATAGACAGTAAGAAGAGTCAGTCTTCTTGTACTTAAGTCGGCAATGTGCATTTTGTATTTAATTCCGATGCAATTTCTGTGTTTCATCGTCAATAAGAAGGTCCAAGGGATACAGTAAACCTGAAGTGAAGCATCGCAGTCTAAAACCGGTCTCACAGGAATGGTTCAAAACATAGACAGTAAGAAGAGATGGTCTTCTTGTACTTGAGTCGGCATTGTGCTTTTTGTGTTTAATTCCAATGAAATTTTGTTGTTTCATCGTCAATAAGAAGGTCAGAGCGATACAGTAAAACTAAAGTGAAGCATCGGAATCTATAACTAGTGCCACAGGAATGGTTCAAAACATAGACAGTAAGAAGAGTCGGTATTCTTGTACTTAAGTCGGCATTGTGCCTTTTGTATTTCATTCCGATGCAATTTCTGTGTTTCATCGTCAATAAGAAGGTCAGAGGGATACAGTAAAACCTGAAGTGAAGCATCAGAATCTAAAACTGGTCTCACAGGAAATGTTCAAAACATAGTCAGTAAGAGGAGTCAGTCTTCTTGCACTTAAGTCGGCATTGTGCCTTTTGTATTTAATTCGTATGCAATTTCTGTGTTTCATCGTGAATAAGATATTCAGAGGGATACAGTAAACCTGAAGTGAAACATCTGAATCTATAACTAGTGTCACAATAATGGTTCAAACATAGACAGTAAGAAGTGTCAGTCTTTTAGAACTTAAGTCGGCATTGTGCCTTTTGTATTTAATTCCGATGCAATTTCTGTGTTTCATCGTCAATAAGAAGGTCTGAGGGATACAGTAAACCTGAAGTGAAGCATCGGAATCTATAACTAGTGTCACAGGAATGGTTCAAAACATAGACAGTAAGAAGAGTCAGTCTTCTTGTACTTAATGCGGCATTGTGCCTTTTGTATTTAATTCCGATGCAATTTCTGTGTTTCATCGTCAATAAGAAGGTCCAAGGGATACAGTAAACATATAGTGAAGCATCGGAATCTAAAACTGGTCTCACAGGACATGTTTAAAACATAGTCAGTAAGAGGAGTCAGTCCTCTTCTACTTAAGTCGGCATTGTGCCTTTTGTATTTCATTCCCATGCAATTTCTGTGTTTCATCGTCAATAAGATGGTCTGAAGGATACAGTGAACCTGAAGTATAGCATTGGAATCTAAAACCGGTCACACAGGAAATGTTCAAATAATAGTCAGTAAGGGGAGTCAGTCTTCTTGTACTTAAGTCGGCATTGTGTCCTTTGTATTTCATTCCGATGCAATTTCTGTTTTTCAACCTCAATAAGAAGGTCAGAGGGATACAGTAAACTTGAAGTGAAGCATCGGAATCCATAACTAGTGTCACTGGAATGGTTCAAAACATAGACAGTAAGAAGAGTCAGTCTTCTTGTACTTAAGTCGGCAATGTGCATTTTGTATTTAATTCCGATGCAATTTCTGTGTTTCATCGTCATTAAGAAGGTTAGAGGGATACAGTAAACCTGAAGTGAAGCATTGGAGTCTATAACTAGAGTCACAGGAATGGTTTCGAAACATAGACAGTAAGAAGAGTCTGTCCTCTTGTACTGAAGTCGGCATTGTGCCATTTCTATTTAATTCCGATGCAATTTCTGTGTTTCATCGTCAATAAGAAGGTCAGAGGGATTCAGTAAACCTGAAGTGAAGCATCGGAATCTAAAACCGGTCTCACAGGAAAGGTTCTAAACGTAGACAGTAAGAAGAGCCAGTCTTCTTGTAGTTATGTCGGCATTGTGCCTTTTGTATTTAATTCCGATGAAATTTCTGTGCTCCATCGTCAATAAGAAGGTCAGAGGGATACAGTAAACCTGAAGTGAAGCATCGGAATCTATAACTAGTGTCACAGGAATGGTTCAAAACAGAGACAGTAAGAAGAGTCTGTCTACTTGTACTTAAGTCTGCATTGTGCCTTTCCTATTTAATTATGATGCAACTTCTGTGTTTCGTCGTCAATAACAAGGTCCAAGGGATACAGTAAACTTGAAGTGAAGCATCGGAAACTAAAACCGGTCTCACAGGAACGGTTCAAAATATAGACAGTAAGAAGAGCCAGTCTTCTTGTACTTCAGTCGGCATTGTGCCTTTTATATTTAATTCCGATGCAATTTCTGTGTTTCATTGTCAATAGGAAGGTCGGAGGGATACAATAAACCTGAAGTGAAGCATCGGAATCTATAACTAGTGTCACAGGAATGGTTCAAAACATAGACAGTAAGAAGAGTCAGTCTTCTTGTACTTAAGTCGGCATTGCGCCCTTGTATTTCATTCCAATGCAATTTCTGTATTTCATCGTCAATAAGGAGGTCCAAGAGTTACAGTAAACATATAGTGAAGCATCGGAATCTAAAACTGGTCTCACAGGAAATGTTCAAAACATAGTCAGTAAGAGGAGTCAGTCTTTTTGTACTTAAGTCGGCATTGTGCCTTTTGTATTTAATTCCGGTTCAGCGTCTGTATTTCATCGTCAATAAGAAGGTCAGAGGGATACAGTAAACCTGAAGTGAAGCATCGGAATCTAAAACTGGTCTCACAGGAAATGTTCAAAGCATAGTTACTAAGAGGAGTCAGTCTTCTTGCACTTAAGTCGGCATTGTGCCTTTTGTATTTAATTCCTATGCAATTTCTGTGTTTCATCGTCAATAAGAAATACAGAGGGATACAGTAAACCTGAAGTGAAACATCTGAATCTATAACTAGTGTCACAATAATGGTTCAAACATAGACAGTAAGAAGAGTCAGTCTTCTTGTACTTAAGTCGGCATTGTGCCTTTTGTATTTAATTCCGATGCAATTTCTGTGTTTCATCGTCAATAAGACGGTCAGAGGGATACAGTAAACCTGAAGTGAAGCATGGGAATCTATAACTAGTGTCACAGGAATGGTTCAAAGCATAGACAGTAAGAAGAGTCAGTCTTCTTGTACTTAAGGCCGCATTGTGCCTTTTGTATTTAATTCCAATGCAATTTCTGTGTTTCATCGTCAATCAGAAGGTCCAAGGGATACAGTAAACCTGAAGTGAAGCATCGAAATCTAAAACTGATCTCACAGGAAATGTTCAAAGCATAGTCAGTAAGAGGAGTCAGTCTTCTTTTAGTTAAGTCGGCATTGTGACTTTTGCATTTTATTCCGATGCAATTTCTATGTTTCATCGTCAATAAGAAGGTCAGAGGGATACGGTAAACATATAGTGAAGCATCGGAATCTAAAACTGGTCTCACACGAAACGTTCAAAGCATAGTCAGTAAGAGGAGTCAGTCTCCTTTTACTTAAGTCGTCATTGTGCCATTTGTATTTAATTCCGATGCAATTTCTGTGTTTCATCGTCAATAAGAAGGTCAGAGGGATACAGTAAACCAGAAGTGAAGCATCGGAATCTATAACTAGTGTCACAGGAATGGTTCAAATCATAGAAAGTAAGAAGAGTCAGTCTTCTTGTACTTAAGTCGGCATTGTGCATTTGTATTTCATTCCGATGCAATATCCGTGTTTCATCGTCAATAAGATGGTCAGAAGGATACAGTAAACCTGAAGTAAAGCATTGGAATCTAAAACCGGTCTCACAGGAAATGTTCAAAACATAGTCAGAAAGAGGAGTCAGTCTTCTTGTACTTAAGTCGACATTGTGCCCTTTGTATTTAATTCCGATGCAATTTCTGTTTTTCATCCTCACTAAGAAGGTCAGAGGGATACAGTAAACCTGAAGTAAAGCATCGGAATATAATAACTTGTGTCACAGGAATGGTTCGAAACATAGATAGTAAGAAGAGTCTGTCTTCTTGTACTTAAGTCGGCATTGTGCCTTTTGTATTTAATTCTGATGAAATATCTGTGCTCCATCGTCAATAAGACGGTGAGAGGGATACAGTAAACCTGAAGTGAAGCATCGGAATCTATAACTAGTGTCACAGGAATGGTTCAAAACAGAGACAGTAAGAAGAGTCAGTCTTCTTGTACTTAAGTCGGCATTGGGCCTTTCCTATTTAATTCTGATGCAACTTCTGTGTTTCGTCGTCAATAACAAGGTCCAAGGGATACAGTAAACCTGAAGTGAAGCATCAGAATCTAAAACCGGTCTCACAGGAAAGATTCAAAACATAGACTGTAAGAGGAGCCAGTCTTCTTGTACTTCAGTCGACATTGTGCCTATTATATTTAATTCCGAAGCAATTTGTGTGTCTCATCGTCAATTATAAGGTCAGAGGGATACAGTAAACCTGAAGTGAAGTATCGGAATCTATAACTAGTTTCACAGGAGTGGTTCAAAACATAGACAGTAAGAAGAGTCAGTCTTCTTGTACTTAAGTCGGCATTGTGCCTTTTGTATTTCATTCCGATGCAATTTCTGTATTTCATCGTCAATAAGAAGGTCCAAGAGTTACAGTAAACATATAGTGAAGCATCGGAATCTAAAACTGGTCTCACAGGAAATGTTCAAAACATAGTCAGTAAGAGGAGTGAGTCTTTTTGTACTTAAGTCGGCATTGAGCCTTTTGTATTTAATTCCGATGCAATTTCCGTGTTTCATCGTCAACAAGACGTTCAGAGGGATACAGTAAACCTGAAGTGAAGCTTCCATATCTATAATTAGTGTCATTGGAATGGTTCTAAACATAGACAGTAAGAAGAGTCAGTCTTCTTGTACTTAAGTCGGCATTGTGCCTTTTGTATTTAATTCCGATGCTATTTCTCCGTTTCATCGTCAATAAGAAGGTCAAAGGGATGCAGTAAACATATAGTGAAGCATCGGAATCTACAACTGGTCTCACAGGAATGGTTGAAAGCATAGTCAGTGAGTAGAGTCAGTATTCTTGTACTTATGTCGGCATTGTGACTTTTGTATTTAATTCCGATGCAATTTCTGTGTTTCATCGTCAATAAGAAGGTCCAAGGGATACAGTAAACATATAATGAAAAACCGGATTCTAAAACTGGTCTCACACGAAATATTCAAATCATAGTTTTAAGAGGAGTCAGTCTTCTTGTACTTAAGTCAGCATTGTGCCTTTTGTATTTGATTCCGATGCAATTTCTGTGTTTCATCGTCAATAAGAAGGTCCAAGGGATACAGTAAACCTGAAGTGAAGCATCGCATTATAAAAACCGGTCTCACAGGAAAGGTTCAAATCATAGACAATCAGAATAGCTAGTCTTCCTGTACTTGAGTCGGCATTGTGCTTTTTGTATTTAATTCCAATGAAATTTCTGTGTTTCATCGTCAATACGATGGTCAGAACGATACAGTAAACCTGAAGTCAAACATCGGAATCTATAACTAGTGTCACAGGAATGGTTCAAAACATAGACAGTAAGAAGAGTCAGTCTTCTTGTATTTAAGTCGGCATTGCGTCTTTCCTATTGAATTCTGATGCAACTTCTGTGTTTCGTCGTCAATAACAAGGTCCAAGGGATACAGTAAACCTGAAGTGAAGCATCGGAATCTAAAACCGGTCTCACAGGAAAGGTTCAAAACATTGACTGTAAGAAGAGCCAGTCTTCTTGTACTTCAGTCGGCATTGCGCCTTTTATATTTAATTCCGAAGCAATTTGTGTGTTTCATCGTCAATTATAAGGTCAGAGGGATACAGTAAACCTGAAGTGAAGCATCGGAATCTATAACTAGTGTCACAGGAGTGGTTCAAAACATAGACAGTAAGAAGAGTCAGTCTTCTTGTACTTAAGGCGGCATTCTGCCTTATGTATTTAATTCCGATGCAATTTCTGTGTTTCATCGTCAATTAGAAGGTCCAAGGGATGCAGTAAACATATAGTGAAGCATCGGAATCGAAAACTGGTCTCACAGGAAATGTTCAAAACATAGTCAGCAAGAAGAGTCAGTCCACTTGTACTTAAGTCGGCATTATGCCTTTTGTATTTAATTCCAATGCAAATTCTGTGTTTCATCGTCAATAAGAAGGTCCAAGGGATACAGTAAACATATAGTGAAGCATCGGAATCTAAATCTGGTCTCACAGGAAATGTTTAAAACAGTAAGAGGAGTCAGTCCTCTTGTACTTAAGTCGGCATTGTGCCTTTTGTATTTCATTCCCATGCAATTTCTGTGTTTCATCGTCAATAAGATGGTCTGAAGGATACAGTAAACCTGAAGTAAAGCATTGGAATCTAAAACCGGTCACACAGGAAATGTTCAAAAAATAGTCAGTAAGAGGAGTCAGTCTTCTTGTACTTAAGTCGGCATTGTGCCCTTTGTATTTCATTCCGATGCAATTTCTGTTTTTCAACCTCAATAAGAAGGTCTGAGGGATACAGTAAACCTGAAGTGAAGCATCGGAATCCATATCTAGTGTCACAGGAATGGTTCAAAACATAGACAGTAAGAAGAGTCAGTCTTCTTGTACTTAAGTCGGCAATGTGCATTTTGTATTTAATTCCGATGCAATTTCTGTGTTTCATCGTCATTAAGAAGGTTAGAGGGATACAGTAAACCTGAAGTGAAGCATTGGAGTCTATAACTAGAGTCACAGGAATGGTTTCGAAACATAGACAGTAAGAAGAGTCTGTCCTCTTGTACTGAAGTCGGCATTGTGCCTTTTCTATTTAATTCCGATGCAATTTCTGTGTTTCATCGTCAATAAGAAGGTCAGAGGGATTCAGTAAGCCTGAAGTGAAGCATCGGAATCTAAAACCGGTCTCACAGGAAAGGTTCTAAACGTAGACAGTAAGAAGAGTCAGTCTTCTTGTAGTTATGTCGGTACTGTGCCTTTTGTATTTAATTCCAATGCAAATTCTGTGTTTCATCGTCAATAAGAAGGTCCAAGGGATACAGTAAACATATAGTGAAGCATCGGAATCTAAATCTGGTCTCACAGGAAATGTTCAAAGCATAGACAGTGAGAGGAGTCAGTCTTCTTTTACTTAAGTCGGCATTGTGCCATTTGTATTTAATTCCGATGCAATTTCTGTGTTTCATCGTCAATAAGAAGGTCCAAGGGATACATAAACCTGAAGTGAAGCATCGCAGTCTAAAACCGGTCTCAGAGGAAAGGTTCAAAACATAGACAGTAAGAAGAGATGGTCTTCTTGTACTTGAGTCGGCATTGTGCTTTTTGTATTTAATTCCAATGAAATTTTGTTGTTTCATCGTCAATAAGAAGGTCAGAGCGATACAGTAAAACTAAAGTGAAGCATCGTAATCTATAACTAGTGCCACAGGAATGGTTCAAAACATAGACAGTAAGAAGAGTCGGTCTTCTTGTACTTAAGTCGGCATTGTGCCTTTTGTGTTTAAATCCGATGTAATTTCTGTGTTTCATCGTGAATAAGAAGGTCAGAGGGATACATTAATCCTGAAGTGAAGCATCGGAATCTATAACTAGTGTCACAGGAGTGGTTCAAAACATATACAGTAAGAAGAGTCAGTCTTCTTGTAGTTATCTCGGAATTGTGCCTTTCCGATTTAATTCTGACGCAACTTCTGTGTTTCGTCGTCAATAACAACGTCCAAGGGATACAGTAAACCTGAAGTGAAGCATCGGAAACTAAAACCGGTCTCACAGGAAAGGTTCAAAACATAGACAGTAAGAAGAGCCAGTGTTCCTGTACTTGAGTCGGCATTGTGCATATTATATTTAATTCCGATGCAATTACTGTGTTTCATCGTCAATAAGAATGGGAGAGGGATACAGTAAACCTGAAGTGAAGCATCGGAATCTATAACTAGTGTCACAGGAATGGTTCAAAACATAGACAGTAAGAAGAGTCAGTCTACTTGTACTTAAGTCGGCATTGTGCCTTTTGTATTTCATTCCGATGCAATTTCTGTGTTTCATCGTCAATAAGAAGGTCAGAGGGATACAGTAAAACCTGAAGTGAAGCATCAGAATCTATAACTGGTTTCACAGGAAATGTTCAAAACATAGTCAGTAAGAGGAGTCAGTCTTCTTGCACTTAAGTCGGCATTGTGCCTTTTGTATTTAATTCGTATGCAATTTCTGTGTTTCATCGTGAATAAGATATTCAGAGGGATACAGTAAACCTGAAGTGAAACATCTGAATCTATAACTAGTGTCACAATAATGGTTCAAACATAGACAGTAAGAAGTGTCAGTCTTTTAGAACTTAAGTCGGCATTGTGCCTTTTGTATTTAATTCCGATGCAATTTCTGTGTGTCATCGTCAATAAGAAGGTCTGAGGGATACAGTAAACCTGAAGTGAAGCATCGGAATCTATAACTAGTGTCACAGGAATGGTTCAAAACATAGACAGTAAGAAGAGTCAGTCTTCTTGTACTAAATGCGGCATTGTGCCTTTTGTATTTAATTCCGATGCAATTTCTGTGTTTCATCGTCAATAAGAAGGTCCAAGGGATACAGTAAACATATAGTGAAGCATCGGAATCGAAAACTGGTCTCACAGGAAATGTTCAAAACATAGTCAGCAAGAAGAGTCAGTCCACTTGTACTTAAGTCGGCATTATGCCTTTTGTATTTCATTCCAATGCAAATTCTGTGTTTCATCGTCAATAAGAAGGTCCAAGGGATACAGTAAACATATAGTGAAGCATCGGAATCTAAAACTGGTCTCACAGGACATGTTTAAAACATAGTCAGTAAGAGGAGTCAGTCCTCTTCTACTTAAGTCGGCATTGTGCCTTTTGTATTTCATTCCCATGCAATTTCTGTGTTTCATCGTCAATAAGATTGTCTGAAGGATACAGTAAACCTGAAGTATAGCATTGGAATCTAAAACCGGTCACACAGGAAATGTTCAAATAATAGTCAGTAAGAGGAGTCAGTCTTCTTGTACTTAAGTCGGCATTGTGCCCTTTGTATTTCATTCCGATGCAATTTCTGTTTTTCAACCTCAATAAGAAGGTCAGAGGGATACAGTAAACCTGAAGTGAAGCATCGGAATCCATAACTAGTGTCACAGGAATGGTTCAAAACATAGACAGTAAGAAGAGTCAGTCTTCTTGTACTTAAGTCGGCAATGTGCATTTTGTATTTAATTCCGATGCAATTTCTGTGTTTCATCATCATTAAGAAGGTTAGAGGGATACAGTAAACCTGAAGTGAAGCATTGGAGTCTATAACTAGAGTCACAGGAATGGTTTCGAAACATAGACAGTAAGAAGAGTCTGTCCTCTTGTACTGATGTCGGCATTGTGCCATTTCTATTTAATTCCGATGCAATTTCTGTGTCTCATCGTCAATAAGAAGGTCAGAGGGATTCAGTAAACCTGAAGTGAAGCATCGGAATCTAAAACCGGTCTCACAGGAAAGGTTCTAAACGTAGACAGTAAGAAGAGCCAGTCTTCTTGTAGTTATGTCGGCATTGTGCCTTTTAATTCCGATGAAATTTCTGTGCTCCATCGTCAATAAGAAGGTCAGAGGGATACAGTAAACCAGAAGTGAAGCAACGGAATCTATAACTAGTGTCACAGGAATGGTTCAAAACACAGACAGTAAGAAGAGTCAGTCTACTTGTACTTAAGTCTGCATTGTGCCTTTCCTATTTAATTATGATGCAACTTCTGTGTTTCGTCGTCAATAACAAGGTCCAAGGGATACAGTAAACTTGAAGTGAAGCATCGGAAGCTAAAACCGGTCTCACAGGAACGGTTCAAAATATAGACAGTAAGAAGAGCCAGTCTTCTTGTAGTTCAGTCGGCATTGTGCCTTTTATATTTAATTCCGATGCAATTTCTGTGTTTCATTGTCAATAAGAAGGTCGGAGGGATACAGTAAACCTGAAGTGAAGCATCGGAATCTATAACTAGTGTCACAGGAATGGTTCAAAACATAGACAGTAAGAAGAGTCAGTCTTCTTGTACTTAAGTCGGCATTGCGCCTTTGTATTTCATTCCGATGCAATTTCTGTATTTCATCGTCAATAAGGAGGTCCAAGAGTTACAGTAAACATATAGTGAAGCATCGGAATCTAAAACTGGTCTCACAGGAAATGTTCAAAACATAGTCAGTAAGAGGAGTCAGTCTTTTTGTACTTAAGTCGGCATTGTGCCTTTTGTATTTAATTCCGGTTCAGCGTCTGTATTTCATCGTCAATAAGAAGGTCAGAGGGATACAGTAAACCTGAAGTGAAGCATCGGAATCTAAAACTGGTCTCACAGGAAATGTTCAAAACATAGTCACTAAGAGTAGTCAGTCTTCTTGCACTTAAGTCGGCATTGTGCCTTATGTATTTAACTCCTATGCAATATCTGTGTTTCATCGTCAATAAGAAATACAGAGGGATACAGTAAACCTGAAGTGAAACATCTGAATCTATAACTAGTGTCACAATAATGGTTCAAACATAGACAGTAAGAAGAGTCAGTCTACTTGTACTTAAGTCGGCATTGTGCCTTTTGTATTTAATTCCGATGCAATTTCTGTGTTTCATCGTCAATAAGACGGTCAGAGGGATACAGTAAACCTGAAGTGAAGCATGGGAATCTATAACTAGTGTCACAGGAATGGTTCAAAACATAGACAGTAAGAAGAGTCAGTCTTCTTGTACTTAAGGCCGCATTGTGCCTTTTGTATTTAATTCCAATGCAATTTCTGTGTTTCATCGTCAATCAGAAGGTCCAAGGGATACAGTAAACCTGAAGTGAAGCATCGAAATCTAAAACTGATCTCACAGGAAATGTTCAAAGCATAGTCAGTAAGAGGAGTCAGTCTTCTTTTACTTAAGTCGGCATTGTGACTTTTCATTTTATTCCGATGCAATTTCTATGTTTCATCGTCAATAAGAAGGTCAGAGGGATACGGTAAACATATAGTGAAGCAACGGAATCTAAAACTGGTCTCACAGGAAACGTTCAAAGCATAGTCAGTAAGAGGAGTCAGTCTCCTTTTACTTAAGTCGTCATTGTGCCATTTGTATTTAATTCCGATGCAATTTCTGTGTTTCATCGTCAATAAGAAGGTCAGAGGGATACAGTAAACCAGAAGTGAAGCATCGGAATCTATAACTAGTGTCACAGGAATGGTTCAAATCATAGAAAGTAAGAAGAGTCAGTCTTCTTGTACTTAAGTCGGCATTGTGCATTTGTATTTCATTCCGATGCAATATCTGTGTTTCATCGTCAATAAGATGGTCAGAAGGATACAGTAAACCTGAAGTAAAGCATTGGAATCTAAAACCGGTCTCACAGGAAATGTTCAAAACATAGTCAGTAAGAGGAGTCAGTCTTCTTGTACTGAAGTCGACATTGTGGCCTTTGTATTTATTTCCGATGCAATTTCTGTTTTTCATCCTCACTAAGAAGATCAGAGGGATACAGTAAACCTGAAGTGAAGCATCGGAATCTATAACTAGTGTCACAGGAATGGTTCAAAACATAGACAGTAAGAAGCGTCATTCTTCTTGTACTTAAGTCGGCATTGTGGCTTTTGTATTTAATTGCGATGCAATTTCTGTGTTTCATCGTCAATAAGAATGTCAGAGGGATAGAGTAAACCTGAAGTAAAGCATCGGAATCTAATAACTTGTGTCACAGGAATGGTTCGAAACATAGATAGTAAGAAGAGTCTGTCTTCTTGTACTTAAGTCGGCATTGTGCCTTTTGTATTTAATTCCGATGAAATTTCTGTGCTCCATCGTCAATAAGACGGTGAGAGGGATACAGTAAACCTGAAGTGAAGCATCGGAATCTATAACTAGTGTCACAGGAATGGTTCAAAACAGAGACAGTAAGAAGAGTCAGTCTTCTTGTATTTTTGTCGGCATTGGGCCTTTCCTGTTTAATTCTGATGCAACTTCTGTGTTTCGTCGTCAATAACAAGGTCCAAGGGATACAGTAAACCTGAAGTGAAGCATCGGAATCTAAAACCGGTCTCACAGGAAAGATTCAAAACATAGACTGTAAGAGGAGCCAATCTTCTTGTACTTCAGTCGACATTGTGCCTATTATATTTAATTCCGAAGCAATTTGTGTGTCTCATCGTCAATTATAAGGTCAGAGGGATACAGTAAACCTGAAGTGAAGTATCGGAATCTATAACTAGTGTCACAGGAGTGGTTCAAAACATAGACAGTAAGAAGAGTCAGTCTTCTTGTACTTAAGTCGGCATTGTGCCTTTTGTATTTCATTCCGATGCAATTTCTGTATTTCATCGTCAATAAGAAGGTCCAAGAGTTACAGTAAACATATAGTGAAGCATCGGAATCTAAAACTGGTCTCACAAGAAATGTTCAAAACATAGTCAGTAAGAGGAGTGAGTCTTTTTGTACTTAAGTCGGCATTGTGCCTTTTGTATTTAATTCCGATGCAATTTCGGTGTTTCATCGTCAACAAGACGTTCAGAGGGATGCAGTAAACCTGAAGTGAAGCTTCCATATCTATAATTAGTGTCATAGGAATGGTTCTAAACATAGACAGTAAGAAGAGTCAGTCTTCTTGTACTTAAGTCGGCATTGTGCCTTTTGTATTTAATTCCGATGCTATTTCTCCGTTTCATCGTCAATAAGAAGGTCAAAGGGATGCAGTAAACATATAGTGAAGCATCGGAATCTACAACTGGTCTCACAGGAATGGTTGAAAGCATAGTCAGTGAGTAGTGTCAGTATTCTTGTACTTATGTCGGCATTGTGACTTTTGTATTTAATTCCGATGCAATTTCTGTGTTTCATCGTCAATAAGAAGGTCCAAGGGATACAGTAAACATATAAGGAAACACCGGATTCTAAAACTGGTCTCACAGGAAATATTCAAATCATAGTATTAAGAGGAGTCAGTCTTCTTGTACTTAAGTCAGCATTGTGCCTTTTGTATTTGATTCCGATGCAATTTCTGTGTTTCATCGTCAAGAAGAAGGTCCAAGGGATACAGTAAACCTGAAGTGAAGCATCGCAGTCTAAAACCGGTCTCACAGGAAAGGTTCAAATCATAGACAATCAGAATAGCTAGTCTTCCTGTACTTGAGTCGGCATTGTGCTTTTTGTATTTAATTCCAATGAAATTTCTGTGTTTCATCGTCAATAAGATGGTCAGAGGGATACAGTAAACCTGAAGTCAAACATCGGAATATATAACTAGTGTCACAGGAATGGTTCAAAACATAGACAGTAAGAAGAGTCAGTCTTCTTGTATTTAAGTCGGCATTGCGTCTTTCCTATTGAATTCTGATGCAACTTCTGTGTTTCGTCGTCAATAACAAGGTCCAAGGGATACAGTAAACCTGAAGTGAAGCATCGGAATCTAAAACCGGTCTCACAGGAAAGGTTCAAAACATTGACTGTAAGAAGAGCCAGTCTTCTTGTACTTCAGTCGGCATTGTGCATTTTATATTTAATTCCGAAGCAATTTGTGTGTTTCATCGTCAATTATAAGGTCAGAGGGATACAGTAAACCTGAAGTGAAGCATCGGAATCTATAACTAGTGTCACAGGAGTGGTTCAAAACATAGACAGTAAGAAGAGCCAGTCTTCTTGTACTTGAGTCGGCATTGTGCCTTTTATATTTAATTCCGATGCAATTTCTGTGTTTCATCTTCAATACGAAGGTGAGAGGGATACAGTAAACCTGAAGTGAAGCATCGGAATCTATAACTAGTGTCACAGGAGTGGTTCAAAACATAAACAGTAAGGAGAGTCAGTCTTCTTGTACTTAAGTTGGCATTGTGCCTTTTGTATTTCATTCCGATGCAATTTCTGTATTTCATCGTCAATAAGAAGGTCCAAGAGTTACAGTAAACATATAGTGAAGCATCGGAATCTAAAACTGGTCTCACAGGAAATGTTCAAAACATAGTCAGTAAGAGGAGTGAGTCTTTTTGTACTTAAGTCGGCATTGTGCCTTTTGTATTTAATTCCGATTCAATTTCTGTGTTTCATCGTCAACAAGACGTTCAGAGGGATACAGTAAACCTGAAGTGAAGCTTCCATATCTATAATTAGTGTCATAGGAATGGTTCTAAACATAGACAGTAAGAAGAGTCAGTCTTCTTGTACTTAAGTCGGCATTGTGGCTTTTGTATTAATTTTGCGATGCAATTTCTGTGTTTCATCGTCAATAAGAATGTCAGAGGGATACAGTAAACCTGAATTGAAGCATCGGAGTCTATAACTAGTGTCACAGGAATGGTTCGAAACATACACAGTAAGAAGAGTCAGTCCTCTTGTACTTAAGTCGGCATTGTGCCTTTTGTATTTCATTCCGATGCAATTTCTGTATTTCATCGTCAATAAGAAGGTCCAAGAGTTACAGTAAACATATAGTGAAGCATCGGAATCTAAAACTGGTCTAACAGGAAATGTTCAAAGCATTGTCAGTAAGAGGAGTCAGTCTTTTTGTATTTAAGTCGGCATTGTGCCCTTTGTATTTTATTCCGATGCAATTTCTGTTTTTCTTCGTCAATAAGAAGATCAGAGGGATACAGTAAACCTGAAGTGAAGCATCGGAATCTATAACTAGTGTCACAGGAATGGTTCAAATCATAGACAGTAGGAGGCTTCATTCTTCTTTTACTTAAGTCGGCATTGTGGCTTTTGTATTTAATTCCGATGCAATTTCTGTGTTTCGTCGTCAATAAAAAGGTCAGAGGGATACAGTAAACCTGAAGTGAAGCATCGGAATATATAACTAGTGTCACAGCAATGTTTCAAAACATAGACTGTAAGAAGCGTCAGTCTTCTTGTACTTAAGTCGGCAATGTACATTTTGTATTTAATTCCAATGCAATTTCTGTGTTTCGTCGTCATTAAGAAGGTCAAAGGGATACAGTAAACCTGAAGTGAAGCATCGGAGTCTATAACTAGTGTCACAAGAATGGTTCAAATCATAGACAGTAAGAAGAGTATGTCTTCTTGTACTTAAGTCAACATTGTGCCTTTCCTATTTAATTCTGATGCAACTTTTGTGTTTCGTCGTCAATAACAAGGTCCAAGGGATACAGTAAACCTGAAGTGAAGCATCGGATTCTAAAACCGGTCTCACAGGAAAGGTTCAAAACAAAGACTGTAAGAAGCGTCAGTCCTCTTGTACTTAAGTCGGCATTGTGCCTTTTGTATATAATTCCGACGCAATTTCCGTGTTTCATCATCAACAAGACGTTCAGAGGGATACAGTAAACCTGAAGTGAAGCTCCCATATCTATAATTAGTGTCATAGGAATGGTTCTAAGCATAGACAGTAAGGAGACTCAGTCTTCTTGTACTTAAGTCGGCATTGTGCCTTTTGTATTTAATTCCGATGCTATTGCTCCGTTTCATCGTCAATAAGAAGGTCAAAGGGATGCAGTAAACATATAGTGAAGCATCGGAATCTACAACTGGTCTCACAGGAATGGTTGAAAATATAGTCAGTGAGAAGAGTCAGTCTTCTTGTACTTATGTCGGCATTGTGGCTTTTGTATTTAATTCCGATACAATTTCTGTGTTTCATCGTCAATAAGAAGGTCCAAGCGATACAGTAAACATATAAGGAAGCACCGGAATCTAAAACTGGTCTCACAGGAAATGTTCAAATCATAGTATTAAGAGGAGTCAGTCTTCTTGTACGTAAGTCGGCATTGTGCCTTTTGTATTTGATTCCGATGCAATTTCTGTGTTTCATCGTCAATAAGAAGGTCCAAGGGATACAGTAAACCTGAAGTGAAGCATCGCAGTCTAAAACCGGTCTCACAAGGAAGGTTCAAAACATAGACAATAAGAAGAGCCAGTCTTCTTGTACTTGAGTCGGCATTGTTCTTTTTGTATTTAATTCCAATGAAATTTCTGTGTTTCGTCGTCAATAAGATGGTCAATGGGATACTGTAAACCTGAAGTCTAACATCGGAATCTATAACTAGTGTCACAGGAATGGTTCAAAACTTAGACAGTAAGAAGAGTCAGTCTTCTTGTACTTAAGTCGGCATTGTGCCTATTGTATTTAATTCCGATGCAATTTCTGTATTTCATCGTCAATAAGAGGGTCCAAGGGTTACAGTAAACATATAGTGAAGCATCGGAATCTAAAACTGGTCTCACAGGAAAAGTTCGAACATAGTCAGTAAGAGGAGTCAGTCTTCTTGTACTTAAGGCGGCATTGTGCCTTTTGTATTTAATTCCGATGTAATATCTGTGTTTGATAGTCAATAAGAAGGTAAGAGGGATACAGTAAACCTGAAGTGTAGCATCGGAATCTATAACTAGTGTCACAGGAATGGTTCAAAACATAGACAGTAAGAAGAGTCAGTCTTCTTGTACTTAAGGCGGCATTGTGCCTTTTGTATTTAATTCCAATGCAATTTCTGTGTTTCATCGTCAATCAGAAGGTCCAAGGGATACAGTAAACCTGAAGTGAAGCATCGAAATCTAAAACTGGTCTCACAGGAAATGTTCAAAACATAGTCAGTAAGAGGAGTCAGTCCTTTTGTAATTAAGTCGGCATTGTGCATTTTGTATTTAATTCCCATGAAATTTCTGTGCTCCATCGTCAATAAGACGGTGGGAGGGATACAGTAAACCTGAAGTGAAGCATCGGAATCTATAACTAGTGTCACAGGAATGGTTCAAAACAGAGACAGTAAGAAGAGTCAGTCTTCTTGTACTTGAGTCGGCATTGTGCCTTTCCTATTTAATTCTGATGCAACTTCTGTGTTTCGTCGTCAATAACAAGGTCCAAGGGATACAGTAAACCTGAAGTGAAGCATCGGAATCTAAAACCGGTCTCACAGGAAAATTTCAAAACATAGACTGTAAGAAGAGCCAGTCTTCTTTTACTTCAGTCGGCATTGTGCCTTTTATATTTAATTCCGAAGCAATTTGTGTGCTTCATCGTCAATTTTAAGGTCAGAGGGATACAGTAAACCTGAAGTGAAGCATCGGAGTCTATAACTAGTGTCACAGGAGTGGTTCAAAACATAGACAGTAAGAAGAGTCAGTCTTCTTGTACTTAAGTCGGCATTGTGCCTTTTGTATTTCATTCCGATGCAATTTCTGTATTTCATCGTCTATAAGAAGGTCCAAGAGTTACAGTAAACATATAGTGAAGCATCGGAATCTAAAACTGGTCTCACAGGAAATGTTCAAAACATAGTCAGTAAGAGGAGTGAGTCTTTTTGTACTTAAGTCGGCATTGTGCCTTTTGAATTTAATTCCGATTCAATTTCTGTGTTTCATCGTCAATAAGAAGGACAGAGGGATACAGTAAACCTGAAGTGAAGCGTCGGAATCTAAAACTGGTCTCACAGGAAATGTTCAAAACATAGTCAGTAAGAGGAGTCAGTCTTTCTTTACTTAAGTCGGCATTGTGCCTTTTGTATTTAATTCCGATGCAATTTCCGTGTTTCATCGTCAACAAGACGTTCAGAGGGATACAGTAAACCTGAAGAGAAGCTTCCATATCTATAATTAGTGTCATAGGAATGGGTCTAAACATAGACAGTAAGAAGAGTCAGTCTTCTTGTACTTAAGTCGGCATTGTGCCTTTTGTATTTAATTCCGATGCTATTTCTCCGTTTCATCGTCAATAAGAAGGTCAAAGGGATGCAGTAAACATATAGTGAAGCATCGGAATCTACAACTGGTCTCACAGGAATGGTTGAAGACATAGTCAGTGAGAAGAGTCAGTATTCTTGTACTTATGTCGGCATTGTGCTTTTTGTATCTAATTCCAATGAAATTTCTGTGTTTCATCGTCAATAAGATGGTCAGAGGGATACAGTAAACCTGAAGTCAAACATCGGAATCTATAACTAGTGTCACAGGAATGGTTCAAAACGTAGACAGTAAGAAGAGTCAGTCTTCTTGTATTTAAGTCGGCATTACGTCTTTCCTATTGAATTCTGATGCAACTTCTGTGTTTCGCCGTCAATAACAAGGTCCAAGGGATACAGTAAACCTGAAGTGAAGCATCGGAATCTAAAACCGGTCTCACAGGAAAGGTTCAAAACATTGACTGTAAGAAGAGAGAGTCTTCTTGTACTTCAGTCGGCATTGTGCCTTTTATATTTAATTCCGAAGCAATTTGTGTGTTTCATCGTCAATTATAAAGTCAGAGGGATACAGTAAACCTGAAGTGAAGCATCGGAATCTATAACTAGTGTCACAGGAGTCGTTCAAAACATAGACAGTAAGAAGAGCCAGTCTTCTTGTACTTGAGTCGGCATTGTGCCTTTTATATTTAATTCCGATGCAAATTCTGTGTTTCATCTTCAATACGAAGGTGAGAGGGATACAGTAAACCTGAAGTGAAGCATCGGAATCTATAACTAGTGTCACAGGAATGCTTCAAAACATAGACAGTAAGAAGAGTCAGTCTTCTTGTACTTAAGCCGGCATTGTGCCTTTTGTATTTTATTCCGATGCAATTTCTGTATTTCATCGTCAATAAGAAGGTCCAAGAGTTACAGTTAACATATAGTGAAGCATCGGAATGTAAAACTGGTCTCACAGGAAATGTTCAAAACATAGTCAGTAAGAGGAGTTAGTCATTTTGTACTTAAGTCGGCATTGTGCTTTTTGTATTTAATATCGATGCAATTTCTGTGTTTCATCGTCAATAAGAAGGTCAGAGGGATACCGTAAACTTGAAGTGAAGCATTGGAATCTAAAACTGGTCTCACAGGAAATGTTCAAAGCATAGTCAGTAAGAGGAGTCAGTTATCTTTTACTTAAGTAGGCATTGTGCCTATTGTATTTAATTCCGTTGCAATTTCTGTGTGTCATCGACAATAAGAAGGTCAGAGGGATACAGTAAACCCGAAGTGATGCATCGGAATCTATAACTAGTGTCACAGGAATGGTTCATTACATAGACAGTAAGAAGAGTCAGTATTCTTGTACTTATGTCGGCATTGTGCTTTTTGTATCTAATTCCAATGAAATTTCTGTGTTTCATCGTCAATAAGATGGTCAGAGGGATACAGTAAACCTGAAGTCAAACATCGGAATCTATAACTAGTGTCACAGGAATGGTTCAAAACGTAGACAGTAAGAAGAGTCAGTCTTCTTGTATTTAAGTCGGCATTGCGTCTTTCCTATTGAATTCTGATGCAACTTCTGTGTTTCGCCGTCAATAACAAGGTCCAAGGGATACAGTAAACCTGAAGTGAAGCATCGGAATCTAAAACCGGTCTCACAGGAAAGGTTCAAAACATTGACTGTAAGAAGAGAGAGTCTTCTTGTACTTCAGTCGGCATTGTGCCTTTTATATTTAATTCCGAAGCAATTTGTGTGTTTCATCGTCAATTATAAGGTCAGAGGGATACAGTAAACCTGAAGTGAGGCATCGGAATCAATAACTAGTGTCACAGGAATGGTTCAAAACATAGACAGTAAGAAGAGTCAGTCTTCTTGTACTTATGGCGACATTGTGCCTTTTGTATTCAATTCCGATGCAATTTCTGTGTTTCATCGTCAATAAGAAGGTCCAAGGGATACAGTAAACATATAGTGAAGCATCGAAATCTAAAACTGGTCTCACAGGAAATGTTCAAACATAGTCAGTAAGAAGAGTCAGTCTTCTTGTACTTAAGTCGGCATTATGCCTTTTGTATTTAATTCCAATGCAAATTCTGTGTTTCATCGTCAATAAGAAGGTCCAAGGGATACAGTAAACCTGAAGTGAAGCATCGGAATCTAAAACTGGTCTCACTGGAAATGTTCAAAACAAGGTCAGTAAGAGGAGTCAGTCATCTTTTACTTAAGTCGGCATTGTGCCTATTGTATTTAATTCCGATGCAATTTCTGTATTTCATCGTCAATAAGAAGGTCCAAGGGTTACAGTAAACATATAGTGAAGCATCGGAATTTAAAACTGGTCTCACAGGAAATGTTCGAACATAGTCAGTAAGAGGAGTCAGTCTTCATGTACTTAAGTCGGCATTGTGCCTTTTGTATATAATTCCAATGCAGTTTCTGTGTTTCATCGTCAATAAGACGGTCCAAGGGATACAGTAAACCTGAAGTGAAGCATCGGAATCTAAATCTGGTCTCACAGGAAATGTTCAAACCATAGTCAGTAAGAGGAGTTAGTCTTCTTGTACTTAAGTCGGCATTGTGGCTTTTGTATTTAATTGCGATGCAATTTCTGTGTTTCATCGTCAATAAGAATGTCAGAGGGATACAGTAAACCTGAATTGAAGCATCGGAGTCTATAACTAGTGTCACAGGAATGGTTCGAAACATAGACAGTAAGAGGAGTCTGTCTTCTTGTACTTAAGTCGGCATTATGCGTTTAATATTTAATTCTGATTTAAATTCTGTGCTCCATCGTCAATAAGAAGGTGAGAGGGATACAGTAAACCTGAAGTGAAGCATCGGAATCTATAACTAGTGTCACAGGAATGGTTCAAAACATACACAGTAAGAAGAGTCAGTCCTCTTGTACTTAAGTCGGCATTGTGCCTTTTGTATTTCATTCCAATGTAATTTCTGTGTTTCATCGTCAATAAGAAGGTCAGAGGGTTACAGTAAACCTGAAGTCAAGCATCGGAATCTATAACTAGTGTCACAGGAATGGTTCAAAACATAGACAGTAAGAAGAGTCAGTCTTCTTGTACCTAAGTCGGCATTGCGTTTTTCCTATTGAATTCTGATGCAACTTCTGTGTTTCGTCGTCAATAACAACGTCCAAGGGATACAGTAAACCTGAAATGAAGCATCGGAATCTAAAACCGGTCTCACAGGAAAGGTTCAAAACATAGACAGTAAGAAGAGCCAGTCTTCTTGTACTTGAGTCGGCATTGTGCCATTTATATTTAATTCCGATGCAATTTCTGTGTTTCATCGTCAATACGAATGTGAGAGGGATACAGTAAACCTGAAGTGAAGCACCGGAATCTATAACTAGTGTCACAGGAATGGTTCAAAACATAGACAGTAAGAAGAGTCAGTCTTCTTGTACTTAAGCCGGCATTGTGCCTTTTGTATTTAAAATCGATGCAATTTCTGTGTTTCATCTTCAATAAGAAGGTCAGAGGGATACAGTAAACCTGAAGTGAAGCATTGGAATCTATAACTGGTCTCACAGGAAATGTTCAAAGCATAGTCAGTAAGAGGAGTCAGTCTTCTTGTACTTAAGTCGGCATTATGCCTTTTATATTTAATTCCAATGCTATTTCTTTGTTTTATCGTCAATAAGAAGGTCCAAGGGATACAGTAAACCTGAAGTGAAGCATTGGAATCTATAACTGGTCTCATAGGAAATGTTCAAAGCATAGTCTGTAAGAGGAGTCAGTTATCTTTTACTTAAGTCGGCATTGTGCGTATTGTATTTAATTCCGTTGCAATCTCTGTGTGTCATCGACAATAAGAAGGTCAGAGGGATACAGTAAACCCGAAGTGATGCATCGGAATCTATAACTAGTGTCACAGGAATGGTTCATTACATAGACAGTAAGAAGAGTCAGTCTTCATGTATTTAAGTCGGCATTGTGCCTTTTGTATTTAATTCCGATGCTATATCTGTGTTTCATCGTCAATTACAAGGTCAGAGGGATACAGTAAACCTGAAGTGAAGCATCGGAATCTATAACTAGTGTCACAGGAATGGTTCAAAACATAGACAGTAAGAAGAGTCAGTCTTCTTGTACTTAAGGCGACATTGTGCCTTTTGTATTCAATTCCGATGCAATTTCTGTGTTTCATCGTCAATAAGAAGGTCCAAGGGATACAGTAAACATATAGTGAAGCATCGAAATCTAAAACTGGTCTCACAGGAAATGTTCAAACATAGTCAGTAAGAAGAGTCAGTCTTCTTGTACTTAAGTCGGCATTATTCCTTTTGTATTTAATTCCAATGCAAATTCTGTGTTTCATCGTCAATAAGAAGGTCCAAGGGATACAGTAAACCTGAAGTGAAGCATCGGAATCTAAATCTGGTCTCACTGGAAATGTTCAAAACAAGGTCAGTAAGAGGAGTCAGTCATCTTTTACTTAAGTCGGCATTGTGCCTATTGTATTTAATTCCGATGCTATTTCTGTATTTCGTCGTCAATAAGAAGGTCCAAGGGTTACAGTAAACATATAGTGAAGCATCGGAATCTAAAACTGGTCTCACAGGAAATGTTCGAACATAGTCAGTAAGAGGAGTCAGTCTTCATGTATTTAAGTCGGCATTGTGCCTTTTGTATATAATTCCAATGCAGTTTCTGTGTTTCATCGTCAATAAGACGGTCCAAGGGATACAGTAAACCTGAAGTGAAGCATCGGAATCTAAATCTGGTCTCACAGGAAATGTTCAAAGCATAGTCAGTAAGAGGAGTTAGTCTTCTAGTACTTAAGTCGGCATTGTGGCTTTTGTATTTAACTGCGATGCAATTTCTGTGTTTCATCGTCAATAAGAATGTCAGAGGGATACAGTAAACCTGAATTGAAGCATCGGAGTCTATAACTGGTGTCACAGGAATGGTTCGAAACATAGACAGTAAGAGGAGTCTGTCTTCTTGTACTTAAGTCGGCATTATGCGTTTAATATTTAATTCTGATTTAAATTCTGTGCTCCATCGTCAATAAGAAGGTGAGAGGGATACAGTAAACCTGAAATGAAGCATCGGAATCTAAAACCGGTCTCACAGGAAAGGTTCAAAACATACACAGTAAGAAGAGCCAGTCTTCTTGTACTTGAGTCGGCATTGTGCCTTTTATATTTAATTCCGATGCAATTTCTGTGTTTCATCGTCAATACGAATGTGAGAGGGATACAGTAAACCTGAAGTGAAGCATCGGAATCTATAACTAGTGTCACAGGAATTGTTCTAAACATAGACAGTAAGAAGAGTCAGTCTTCTTGTACTTAAGCCGGCATTGTGCCTTTTGTATTTAAAATCGATGCAATTTCTGTGTTTCATCTTCAATAAGAAGGTCAGAGGGATACAGTAAACCTGAAGTGAAGCATTGGAATCTATAACTGGTCTCACAGGAAATGTTCAAAGCATAGTCAGTAAGAGGAGTCAGTCTTCTTGTACTTAAGTCGGCATTACGCCTTTTATATTTAATTCCTATGCTATTTCTGTGTTTCATCGTCAATAAGAAGGTCCAAGGGATACAGTAAACCTGAAGTGAAGCATCGGAATCTAAAACTGGTCTCACTGGAAATGTTCAAAACAAGGTCAGTAAGTGGAGTCAGTTATCTTTTACTTAAGTCGGTATTGTGCCTATTGTATTTAATTCCGTTGCAATTTCTGTGTGTCATCGTCAATAAGAAGGTCAGAGGGATACAGTAAACCCGAAGTGAAGCATCGGAATCTATAACTAGTGTCACAGGAATGGTTCAAAACATAGACAGTAAGAAGAGTCAGTCTTCTTGTACTTAAGTCGGCATTGTGCCTTTTGTATTTAATTCCGATGCTATATCTGTGTTTCATCGTCAATTACAAGGTCAGAGGGATACAGTAAACCTGAAGTGAAGCATCGGATTCTAAAACCGGTCTCACAGGAAAGGTTCAAAGTATAAACTGTAAGAAGCGTCAGTCTTCTTGTACTTAAGTCGGAATTGTGCTTTTTGTATATAATTCCGACGCAATGTCCGTGTTTCATCATCAACAAGACGTTCAGAGGGATACAGTAAACCTGAAGTGAAGCTTCCATATCTATAATTAGTGTCATAGGAATGGTTCTAAACATAGACAGTAAGAAGACTTAGTCTTCTTGTACTTAAGTCGGCATTGTGCCTTTTGTATTTAATTCCGACGCTATTTCTCCGTTTCATCGTCAATAAGAAGGTCAAAGGGATGCAGTAAACATATAGTGAAGCATCGGAATCTACAACTGGTCTCACAGGAATGGTTGAAAACATAGTGAGTGAGAAGAGTCAGTCTTCTTGTACTTATGTCGGCATTGTGACTTTTGTATTTAATTACGATGCAATTTCTGTGTTTCATCGGTAATAAGAAGGTCCAAGGGATACAGTAAATATAAAAGGAAGCACCGGAATCTAAAACTGGTCTCACAGGAAATGTTCAAATCATAGTATTAAGAGGAGTCAGTCTTCTTGTACTTAAGTCGGCATTGTGCCTTTTGTATTTGATTCCGATGCAATTTCTGTGTTTCATCGTCAATAAGAAGGTCCAAGGGATACAGTAAACCTGAAGTGAAGCATCGCAGTCTAAAACCGGTCTCACAGGAAAGGTTCAAAACATAGACAATAAGAATAGCCAGTCTTCTTGTACTTGAGTCGGCATTGTGCTTTTTGTATTTAATTCCAATGAAATTTCTGTGTTTCATCGTCAATAAGATGGTCAGAGGGATACAGTAAACCTGAAGTCAAACATCGGAATCTATAACTAGTGTCACAGGAATGGTTCAAAACATAGACAGTAAGAAGAGTCAGTCTTCTTGTACTTAAGTCGGCATTGCGTCTTTCCTATTGAATTCTGATGCAACATCTGTGTTTCGTCGTCAATAACAACGTCCAAGGGATACAGTAAACCTGAAAGGAAGCATCGGAATCTAAAACCGGTCTCACAGGAAAGGTTCAAAACATAGACAGTAAGAAGAGCGAGTCTTCTTGTACTTGAGTCGGCATTGTGCCTTTTATATTTAATTCCGATGCAATTTCTGTGTTTCATCGTCAATAGGAAGGTGAGAGGGATACAGTAAACCTGAAGTGAAGCATCGGAATCTATAACTAGTGTCACAGGAATGGTTCAAATCATAGACAGTAAGAAGAGTCAGTCTTCTTGTACTTAAGCCGGCATTGTGCCTTTTGTATTTCATTCCGTTGCAATTTCTGTATTTCATCGTCAATAACAAGGTCCAAGAGTTACAGTTAACATATAGTGAGGCATCGGAATGTAAAACTGGTATCACAGGAAATGTTCAAAACATAGTCAGTAAGAGGAGTTAGTCATTTTGTACTTAAGTCGGCATTGTGCCTTTTGTATTTAATATCGATGCAATTTCTGTGTTTCATCGTCAATAAGAAGGTCAGAGGGATACAGTAAACCTGAAGTGAAGCATTGGAATCTAAAACTGGTCTCACAGGAAATGTTCAAAGCATAGTCAGTAAGAGGTGTCAGTCTTCTTGTGCTTAACTCGGCATTATGCCTTTTATATTTAATTCCAATGCTATTTCTGTGTTTCATCGTCAATAAGAAGGTCCAAGGGATACAGTAAACCTGAAGTGAAGCATCGGAATCTAAAACTGGTCTCACTGGAAATGTTCAAAACAAGGTCAGTAAGAGGAGTCAGTTATCTTTTACTTAAGTCGGCATTGTGCCTATTGTATTTAATTCCGTTGCAATTTCTGTGTGTCATCGTCAATAACAAGGTCAGAGTGATACAGTAAACCCGAAGTGAAGCATCGGAATCTATAACTAGTGTCACAGGAATGGTTCAAAACATAGACAGTGAGAAGAGTCAGTCTTCTTGTACTTAAGTCGGCATTGTGCCTTTTGTATTTAATTCCGATGCTATATCTGTGTTTCATCGTCAATTACAAGGTCAGAGGGATACAGTAAACCTGAAGTGAAGCATCGGAATCTATAACTAGTGTCACAGGAATGGTACAAATCATAGACAGTTAGAAGATTCAGTCCTCTTGTACTTAAGGCGACATTGTGCCTTTTGTATTTAATTCCGATGCAATTTCTGTGTTTCATCCTCAATAAGAAGGTCAGATGGATACAGTAAACCTGAAGTGAAGTATCGGAATCTAAAACCGGTCTCACAGGAAATGTTAAAAACATAGTCAGTAAGAGGAGTCAGTCTTCTTGTACTTAAGTCGGCATTGTGCCTTTTGTATATAATTCCAATGCAGTTTCTGTGTTTCATCGTCAATAAGACGGTCCAAGGGATACAGTAAACCTGAAGTGAAGCATCGGAATCTAAATCTGGTCTCACAGGAAATGTTCAAAGCATAGTCAGTAAGAGGAGTTAGTCTTCTAGTACTTAAGTCGGCATTGTGGCTTTTGTATTTAACTGCGATGCAATTTCTGTGTTTCATCGTCAATAAGAATGTCAGAGGGATACAGTAAACCTGAATTGAAGCATCGGAGTCTATAACTGGTGTCACAGGAATGGTTCGAAACATAGACAGTAAGAGGAGTCTGTCTTCTTGTACTTAAGTCGGCATTATGCGTTTAATATTTAATTCTGATTTAAATTCTGTGCTCCATCGTCAATAAGAAGGTGAGAGGGATACAGTAAACCTGAAATGAAGCATCGGAATCTAAAACCGGTCTCACAGGAAAGGTTCAAAACATAGACAGTAAGAAGAGCCAGTCTTCTTGTACTTGAGTCGGCATTGTGCCTTTTATATTTAATTCCGATGCAATTTCAGTGTTTCATCGTCAATACGAATGTGAGAGGGATACAGTAAACCTGAAGTGAAGCATCGGAATCTATAACTAGTGTCACAGGAATTGTTCTAAACATAGACAGTAAGAAGAGTCAGTCTTCTTGTACTTAAGCCGGCATTGTGCCTTTTGTATTTAAAATCGATGCAATTTCTGTGTTTCATCTTCAATAAGAAGGTCAGAGGGATACAGTAAACCTGAAGTGAAGCATTGGAATCTATAACTGGTCTCACAGGAAATGTTCAAAGCATAGTCAGTAAGAGGAGTCAGTCTTCTTGTACTTAAGTCGGCATTACGCCTTTTATATTTAATTCCTATGCTATTTCTGTGTTTCATCGTCAATAAGAAGGTCCAAGGGATACAGTAAACCTGAAGTGAAGCATCGGAATCTAAAACTGGTCTCACTGGAAATGTTCAAAACAAGGTCAGTAAGTGGAGTCAGTTATCTTTTACTTAAGTCGGTATTGTGCCTATTGTATTTAATTCCGTTGCAATTTCTGTGTGTCATCGTCAATAAGAAGGTCAGAGGGATACAGTAAACCCGAAGTGAAGCATCGGAATCTATAACTAGTGTCACAGGAATGGTTCAAAACATAGACAGTAAGAAGAGTCAGTCTTGTTGTACTTAAGACGGCATTGTGCCTTTTGTATTTAATTCCGATGCTATATCTGTGTTTCATCGTCAATTACAAGGTCAGAGGGATACAGTAAACTTGAAGTGAAGCATCGGATTCTAAAACCGGTCTCACAGGAAAGGTTCAAAGTATAAACTGTAAGAAGCGTCAGTCTTCTTGTACTTAAGTCGGAATTGTGCTTTTTGTATATAATTCCGACGCAATGTCCGTGTTTCATCATCAACAAGACGTTCAGAGGGATACAGTAAACCTGAAGTGAAGCTTCCATATCTATAATTAGTGTCATAGGAATGGTTCTAAACATAGACAGTAAGAAGACTTAGTCTTCTTGTACTTAAGTCGGCATTGTGCCTTTTGTATTTAATTCCGATGCTATTTCTCCGTTTCATCGTCAATAAGAAGGTCAAAGGGATGCAGTAAACATATAGTGAAGCATCGGAATCTACAACTGGTCTCACAGGAATGGTTGAAAACATAGTGAGTGAGAAGAGTCAGTCTTCTTGTACTTATGTCGGCATTGTGACTTTTGTATTTAATTACGATGCAATTTCTGTGTTTCATCGGCAATAAGAAGGTCCAAGGGATACAGTAAACATAAAAGGAAGCACCGGAATCTAAAACTGGTCTCACAGGAAATGTTCAAATCATAGTATTAAGAGGAGTCAGTCTACTTAAGTCGGCATTGTGCCTTTTGTATTTGATTCCGATGCAATTTCTGTGTTTCATCGTCAATAAGAAGGTCCAAGGGATACAGTAAACCTGAAGTGAAGCATCGCAGTCTAAAACCGGTCTCACAGGAAAGGTTCAAAACATAGACAATAAGAATAGCCAGTCTTCTTGTACTTGAGTCGGCATTGTGCTTTTTGTATTTAATTCCAATGAAATTTCTGTGTTTCATCGTCAATAAGATGGTCAGAGGGATACAGTAAACCTGAAGTCAAACATCGGAATCTATAACTAGTGTCACAGGAATGGTTCAAAACATAGACAGTAAGAAGAGTCAGTCTTCTTGTACTTAAGTCGGCATTGCGTCTTTCCTATTGAATTCTGATGCAACATCTGAGTTTCGTCGTCAATAACAACGTCCAAGGGATACAGTAAACCTGAAAGGAAGCATCGGAATCTAAAACCGGTCTCACAGGAAAGGTTCAAAACATAGACAGTAAGAAGAGCGAGTCTTCTTGTACTTGAGTCGGCATTGTGCTTTTTATATTTAATTCCGATGCAATTTCTGTGTTTCATCGTCAATAGGAAGGTGAGAGGGATACAGTAAACCTGAAGTGAAGCATCGGAATCTATAACTAGTGTCACAGGAATGGTTCAAATCATAGACAGTAAGAAGAGTCAGTCTTCTTGTACTTAAGCCGGCATTGTGCCTTTTGTATTTCATTCCGATGCAATTTCTGTATTTCATCGTCAATAAGAAGGTCCAAGAGTTACAGTTAACATATAGTGAGGCATCGGAATGTAAAACCGGTATCACAGGAAATGTTCAAAACATAGTCAGTAAGAGGAGTTAGTCATTTTGTACTTAAGTCGGCATTGTGCCTTTTGTATTTAATATCGATGCAATTTCTGTGTTTCATCGTCAATAAGAAGGTCAGAGGGATACAGTAAACCTGAAGTGAAGCATTGGAATCTAAAACTGGTCTCACAGGAAACGTTCAAAGCATAGTCAGTAAGAGGTGTCAGTCTTCTTGTGCTTAAGTCGGCATTATGCCTTTTATATTTAATTCCAATGCTATTTCTGTGTTTCAACGTCAATAAGAAGGTCCAAGGGATACAGTAAACCTGAAGTGAAGCATCGGAATCTAAAACTGGTCTCACTGGAAATGTTCAAAACAAGGTCAGTAAGAGGAGTCAGTTATCTTTTACTTAAGTCAGCATTGTGCCTATTGTATTTAATTCCGTTGCAATTTCTGTGTGTCATCGTCAATAAGAAGGTCAGAGTGATACAGTAAACCCGAAGTGAAGCATCGGAATCTATAACTAGTGTCACAGGAATGGTTCAAAACATAGACAGTGAGAAGAGTCAGTCTTCTTGTACTTAAGTCGGCATTGTGCCTTTTGTATTTAATTCCGATGTAATATCTGTGTTTGATAGTCAATAAGAAGGTCAGAGGGATACGGTAAACCTGAAGTGAAGCATCGGAATCTATAACTAGTGTCACAGGAATGGTTCAAAACATAGACATTACGAAGCGTCATTCTTCTTGTACTTAAGTCGGCGTTGTGCCTTTTCTATTTAATTCCGATGCAATTTCTGTGTTTCATCGTCAATAAGAAGACGTGAGGGATACAGTAAACCTGAAGTGAAGCATCGGAATCTAAAACTGGTCTCACAGGAAATGTTCAAACATAGTCATTAAGAGGAGACAGTCTTCTTGTACTTAAGTCGTCATTGTGCCTTTTGTATTTAATTCTGATGCAATTTCTGTGTTTCATCGTCAATAAGAAGGTCCAAGGGATACAGTAAACATATAGTGAAGCATCGGTATCTAGAACTGGTCTCACAGGAAATGTTCAAAACATAGTCAGTATGAAGAGTCAGTCTTCTTGTACTTAAGTCGGCACTGTGCCTTTTGTATTTAATTCCGATGCCATTTCTGTGTTTCATCGTCAATAAGAAGGTCAGAGGGATATAGTTAACCTGAAGTGAAGCATCGGAATCTATATCTAGTGTCACAGGAATGGTTCAAAACATAGACAGAAAGAAGAGTCAGTCTTCTTGTACTTAAGGCGGCATTGTGCATTTTGTATTTAAATCCGATGCAATTTCTGTGTTTCGTCGTCAATAAGAAGGTCCAAGGGATACAGTAAACATATAGTGAAGCATCGGTATCTAGAACTGGTCTCACAGGAAATGTTCAAAACATAGTCAGTATGAAGAGTCAGTCGTCTTTTACTTAAGTCGGCATTGTGAATTTTATATTTAAATCCGATGCAATTTCTGTGTTTCATCGTCAATAAGAAGGTCCAAGGGATACAGTAAACCTGAAGTGAAGCATCGGAATCTATAACTTGTGTCACAGGAATGGTTCAAAACATAGACAGTAAGAAGAGTCAGTCTTCTTGTACTTAAGTCGGTATTGTGCCTTTTGTATTTCATTCCGATGAATATCTGTATTTCATCGTCAAAAAGAAGGTCCAAGAGTTACAGTAAACATATAGTGAAGCATCGGAATCTAAAACTGGTCTCACAGGAAATGATCAAAACATAGTCTGTAAGAGGAGTCAGTCTTTTTGTACTTAAGTCGGCATTGTGCCTTTTGTATTTAATTCCGATGAAATTTCTGTGTTTCATCGTCAATACGAAGGTCAGAGGGATACAGTAAACCTGAAGTGAAGCATCGGAATCTAAAACTAGTGTCACAATAATGGTTGAAACATAGACAGTACGAAGAGTCAGTCTTCTTGTACTTAAGTCGGCATTGTGACTTTTGTATTTAATTTCGATGCAATTTCTGTGTTTCATCGTCAATAAGAAGGTCAGAGGGATACAGTAAACCTGAAGTGAAGCATCGGAATCAATAACTAGTGTCACAGGAATGGTTCAAAACATAGACAGTAAGAAGAGTCAGTCTTCTTGTACTTGAGTCGGCATTGTGCCTTTTGTATTTCATTCCGATGCAATTTCTGTATTTCATCGTCAATAACAACGTCCAAGGGTCACAGTAATCATATAGTGAAGCATCGGAATCTAAAACTGGTCTCACAGGAAATGTTCAAACATAGCCAGTAAGAGGAGTCAGTCATCTTGTACTTATGTCGGCATTGTGCTTTTTGTATATAGTTGGGATGCAATTTCTGTGTTTCATCGTCAATCAGAAGGTCAGAGAGATACAGTCAACCTGAAGTGAATCATCGGAATCTAAAACTGGTCTCACAGGAAATGTTCAAAACATAGTCAGTAAGAGGAGTCAGTCTTCTTGTACTTAAGTCGGCATTGTGCCATTTGTATTTAATTCCGATGCAATTTCTGTGTTTCATAGTCAATAAGTAGGGCAGAGGGATACAGTAAACCTGAAGTGAAGCATCGGAATCTATAACTAGGGTCACAGGAATGGTTCAAATCATAGACAGTAAGAAGAGTCAGTCTTCTTGTACTTAAGGCGGCATTGTGCCTTTTGTATTTAATTCCGATGCAATTTCTGTGTTTCATCGTCAATTAGAAGGTCCAAGGGATACAGTAAACATATAGTGAAGCATCGTAATCCAAAAGTGGTCTCACAGGAAATGTTCAAAACAAAGTCAGTAAGAAGAGTCAGTGTTCTTGTACTTAAGTCGGCATTATGCTTTTTGTATTAAATTCTAATGCAATTTCTGTGTTTCATCGTCAATAAGATGGTCCAAGGGATACAGTACACATACAGTGAAGCATCGGAATCTAAAACTGGTCCCACAGGAAATGTTCAAAGCATAGTCAGTAATAGGAGTCAGGCTTCTTTTACATAAGTCGGCATTGTGCCTTTTGTATTTAATTCCGATGCAATTTCTGTGTTTCATCGGCAATAAGAAAGTCAGAGGGATACAGTAAACCAGAAGTGAAGCATCGGAATCTATTACTAGTGTCACAGGAATGGTTCAAATCATAGACAGTAAGAAGAGTCAGTCTTCTTGTACTTAAGGCGGCATTGTGCCTTTTGTATTTAATTCCGATGCAATTTCTGTGTTTCATCGTCAATTAGAATGTCCAAGGGATACAGTAAACATATAGTGAAGCATCGTAATCCAAAAGTGGTCTCACAGGAAATGTTCAAAACAAAGTCAGTAAGAAGAGTCAGTGTTCTTGTACTTAAGTCGGCATTATGCTTTTTGTATTAAATTCTAATGCAATTTCTGTGTTTCATCGTCAATAAGATGGTCCAAGGGATACAGTAAACATACAGTGAAGCATCGGAATCTAAAACTGGTCCCACAGGAAATGTTCAAAGCATAGTCAGTAATAGGAGTCAGGCTTCTTTTACATAAGTCGGCATTGTGCCTTTTGTATTTCATTCCGATGCAGTTTCTGCGTTTCATCGTCAATAAGATGGTGAGAAGGATACAGTAAATCTGAAGTAAAGCATTGGAATCTAAAACCGGTCTCACAGGAAATGTTCAAAACTTAGTCACTAAGAGGAGTCAGTCCTCTTGTACTTAAGTCGGCATTGTGCCCTTTGTATTTAATTCCGATGCAATTTCTGTTTTTCATCATCAATAAGAAGGTCAGAGGGGTACAGTAAACTTGAAGTGAAGCATCGGAATCTATAACTAGTGTCACAGGAATGGTTCAAATCATAGACAGTAAGGAGCGTCATTCTTCTTGTACTTAAGTCGGCATTGTGGCTTTTGTATTTAATTCCGATGCAATCTTTATGTTTCATCGTCAATAAGAAGGTCAGAGGGATACAGTAAACCTGAAGTGAAGCATCGGAATCTATAACTAGTGTCACAGCAATGTTTCAAACCATAGACAGTAAGAAGCGTCAGTCTTCTTGTACTTAAATCGGCAGTGTGCATTTTGTATTTAATTCCGACGCAATTTCTGTGTTTCATCGTCATTAAGAAGGTCAGAGGGATACAGAAAACCTGGAATGAAGCATCGGAGTCTATAACTAGTGTCACAGGAATGGTTCGAAACATAGACAGTAAGAAGAGTCTGTCTTCTTGTACTTAAGTCGGCATTGTGCCTTTTCTATTTAATTCCGATGCAATTTCTGTGTTTCATCTTCAATAAGAAAGTCAGAGGGATTCAGTAAACCTGAAGGGAAGCATCGGAATCTAAAACCGGTCTCACAGGAAAGGTTCAAAACGTAGACAGTAAGAAGAATCAGACTTCTTGTAGTTAAGTCGGCATTGTGCCTTTTATATTTAATTCCGATGCAATTTCTGTGCTTCATCGTCAATAAGAAGGTCAGAGGGATACAGTAAACCAGAAGTGAAGCATCGGAAACTATAACTAGTGTCACAGGAATGGTTCAAAACATAGACAGTAAGATGAGTCAGGCTTCTTGTACTTAAGTCGGAATTGTGCCTTTTGTATATAATTCCGATGCAATTACCGTGTTTCATCGTCAATAAGACGTTCAGAGGGATACAGTAAACCTGAATTGAAGCTTCAAAATCTATAATTAGTGTCATAGGAATGGTTCAAACATAGACAGTAAGAAGAGTCAGTCTTCTTGTACTTAAGTCGGCATTGTGCCTTTTGTATTTAATTCCGATGCTATTTCTCCGTTTCATCGTCAATTAGAAGGTGCAACGAATGCAGTAAATCTGAAGTGAAGCATCGGAATCTAAAACCGGTCTCACAGGAAAGGTTCAAAACATAGACAGTAAGAAGAGCCAGTCTTCTTGTACTTGAGTCGGCATTGTGTTTTTTGTATTTAATTCCAATGAAATTTCTGTGTTTCATCGTCAATAAGAAGGTGAGAGTAATACAGTAAACCTGAAGTGAAGCATCGGAATCTATAACTAGTATCACAGGAATGGTTCAAAACATAGACAGTAAGAAGAGTCAGTCCTCTTGTACTTAAGTCGGCATTGTGCCTTTCCTATTTAATTCTGATGCAATTTCTGTGTTTCTTTGTCAATAAGAAGGTCAGAGGGATACAGTAAACCTGAAGTGAAGCATCGCAGTCTAAAACCAGTCCCACAGGAATGGTTCAAAGCAAAGACAGTAAGAAGAGCCATTCTTCTTGTACATGTGTCGGCATTGAGCTTTTTGTATTTAATTCCAATGAAATTTCTGTGTTTCATCGTCAATAAGATGGTCAGAGCGATACAGTAAACCTGAAGTCAAGCATCGGAATCTATAACTAGTGTCACAGGAATGGTTCAAACATAGACAGTAAAAAGAGTCAGTCTTGTTGTACTTAAGTCGGCATTGTGCCTTTTGTATTTTATTCCGATGCAATTTCTGTGTTTCATCGTCAATAAGAAAGTTAGATGGATACAGTAAACCTGAAGTGAAGCATCGGAATCTATAAGTAGTGTCACAGGAATGGTACAAAACATAGACAGTAAGAAGAGTCAGTCTTCTTGTACTTAAGTCGGCATTGTGCCTTTCCTATTTAATTCTGATGCAACTTCTGTCTTTCGTCGTCAATAACAACGTCCAAGTGAAGTGGAGCATCGGAATCTAAAACCGGTCTCACAGGAAAGGTTCAAAACATAGTCAGCAAGAGGAGTCAGTCTTCTTGTACTTAAGTCGGCATTATGCCTTTTGTATTTAATTCCAATGCAATTTCTGTGTTTCATCGACCATAAGAAGGTCCAAGGGATACAGTAAACATATAGTGATGCATCGGAATCCAAACTGGTCTCACAGGAAATGTTCAAAGCATAGTCAGTAATAGGAGTCACGCTTCTTTTACATAAGTCGGCATTGTGCCTTTTGTATTTAATTCCGACGCAATTTCTGTGTTTCATCCGCAATAAGAAGGTGAGAGGGATGCAGTAGACCAGAAGTGAAACATCGGAATCTATTACTAGTGTCACAGGAATGGTTCAAATCATAGACAGTAAGAAGAGTCAGTCTCCTTGTACTTAAGTCGGCATTGTGCTTTTGTATTTCATTCCGATGCAGTTTCTGCGTTTCATCGTCAATAAGATGGTCAGAAGGATACAGTAAACCTAAAGTGAAGCATCGGAATCTATAACTTGTGTCACAGGAATGGTTCAAAACATAGACAGTAAGAAGAGTCAGTCTTCTTGTACTTAAGTCGGCATTGTGCCTTTTGTATATAATTCCGATGCAATTTCCGTGTTTCATCGTCAATAAGACGTTCAGAGGGATACAGTAAACCTGAAGTGAAGCTTCAAAATCTATAATTAGTGTCATAGGGCTGGTTCTAAACATAGACAGTAAGAAGAGTCAGTCTTCTTGTACTTATGTCGGCATTGTGCCTTTTCTATTTAATTCCGATGCTATTTCTGTGTTTCATCGTCATTAAGAAGGTCAGAGGGATACAGTAAACCAGAAGTGAAGCATCGGAGTCTATAACTAGTGTCACAGGAATGGTTTGAAACATAGACAGTAAGAAGAGTCTGTCTTCTTGTACTTAAGTCGGCATTGTTCTTTTTCTATTTAATTCCGATGCAATTTCTGTGTTTCATCGTCAATAAGAAGGTCAGAGGGATTCAGTAAACCTGAAGTGAAGCATCGGAATCTAAAACCGGTCTCACAGGAAAGGTTGAAAACGTAGACAGTAAGAAGAGTCAGTCTTCTTGTAGTTAAGTCAGCATTGTGCCTTTTGTATTTAATTCCGATGAAATTTCTGTGTTTCGTCGTCAATTTCAACGTCCAAGGGATACAGTAAACCTGAAGTGAAGCATCGGAATCTAAAACCGGTCTCACAGGAAAGGTTCAAAACATAGACAGTAAGAAGAGCCAGTCTTCTGGTACTTGAGTCGGCATTGTGCCATTTATATTTAATTCCGATGCCATTTCTGTGTTTCATCGTCCAAACGAAGGTGAGAGGGATACAGTAAATCTGAAGTGTAGCATCGGAATCTATAACTAGTGTCACAGGAGTGGTTCAAAACATAGACAGTAAGAAGAGTCAGTCTTCTTGTACTTAAGTCGGCATTGTGGCTTTGTATTCCATTCCGTTGCAATTTCTGTATTTCATCGTCAATAAGAAGGTCCAAATGTTACAGTAAACATATACTGAAGCATCGGAATCTAAAACTGGTCTCACAGGAAATGTTCAAAACGTAGTCAGTAAGAGGAGTCAGTCATTTTGTACTTAAGTCGGCATTGTGCCTTTTGTATTTAATTCCGAAGCAATTTCTGTGTTTCATCGTCTATAAGAACGTCAGAGGGATACAGTAAACCTGAAGTTAAGCATCGGAATCTAAAACAGGTCTCACAGGAAATGTTCAAATCATAGTCAGTAAGAGGAGTCAGTCTTCTTGTACTTAAGTCGGCAATGTGCCCTTTGAATTTAATTCCGATGCAATTTCTGTGTTTCATCGTCAATAAGAAGGTGAGAGGATACAGTTACCTGAAGTGAAACATCTGAATCCATAACTAGTGTCATAATAATGGTTCTTACATAGACAGTAAGAAGAGTCAGTGTTCTTGTACTGAAGTCGGCATTGTGCCTTTTGTATTTAATTCCGATGCAATTTCTGTGTTTCATCGTCAATAAGAAGGTCAGAGGGATACAGTAAACCCGAAGTGAGGCATCGGAATCTATAACTAGTGTCACAGGAATGGTTCAAAACATAGACAGTAAGAAGAGTCAGTCTTCTTGTCCTTAAGTCGCCATTGTGCCTTTCCTATTTAATACTGATGCAACTTCTGTGTTTCGTCGTCAATAACAAGGTTTAAGGGATACAGTAAACCTGAAGTGAAGCGTCGGAATCTGAAACCGGCCTCACAGGAAATGTTCAAAATATAGACAGTAAGAAGAGCAAGTCTTCTTGTACTTGAGTCGGCATTGTGCCTTTTGTATTTCATTCCGATGCAATTTCTGTATTTCATCGTCAATAAGATCGTCCAAGGGTTACAGTAAACATATAGTGCTGCATCGGAATCTAAAAGTGGTCTCACAGGAAATATTCAAACATCGTCAGTAAGAGGATTCAGTCTTCTTGTACTTATGTCGGCATTGTGCCTTTTGTATAGAATTGCGATGCAATTTCTGTGTTTCATCGTCAATAAGAAGGTCAGAGGGATACAGTCAACCTGAAGTGAAGCATCGGAATCTAAATCTGGTCTCACAGGAAATGTTCAAATCATAGTCAGTAAGAGGAGTCAGTCTTCTTGTACTTAAGTCGGCATTGTGCCTTTTGTATTTAATTCCGATGCAATTTCTGTGTTTCATAGTCAATAAGAAGGTCAGAGGGATACAGTGAAACTGAAGTGAAGCATCGGAATCTATAACTAGTGTCACAGGAGTGGTACAAGTCATAGACAGTAAGAAGCGTCATTCTTCTTGTACTTAAGTCGGCATTGTGCCTTTTGTATTTAATTCTGATGCCATTTCTGTGTTTCATCGTCAATAAGAAGGTCAGAGGGATACAGTAAACCTGAAGTGAAAAATCTGAATCTATAACTAGTGTACAATAATGGATCAAACATAGACAGTAAGAAGAGTCAGTCTTCTTGTACATAAGTCGGCATTGTGCCTTTTGTATTTAATTCCGATGCAATTTCTGTGTTTCATCGTCAATAAGAAGGTCAGAAGGATACAGTAAACCTCAAGTGAAGCATCGGAATCTATAACTAGTGTCACAGGAATGGTTCAAATCATAGACAGTAAGAAGAGTCAGTCTTCTTGTACTTAAGGCGGCATTGTGCCTTTTGTATTTAATTCCGATGCTATTTCTGTGTTTCATCGTCAATAAGAAGGTCCAAGGGATACAGTAAACATATAGTGAAGCATCGGAATGTAAAACTGGTCTCACAGGAAATGTTCAAATCATAGTCAGTAATAGGCGTCAGGCTTCTTTTACATAAGCCGGCATTGTGCCTTTTGTATTTAATTCCGATGCAATTTCTGTGTTTCATCGTCAATAACAAAGTCCAAGGGATACAGTAAACATGAAGTGAAGCATCGGAATCTAAAACCGGTCTCACAGGAAAGGTTCAAAACATAGACAGTAAGAAGAGTCAGTCTTCTTGTACTTAAGTCGGCATTGTGCCTTTTGTATTTAATTCCGATGCTATATCTGTGTTTCATCCTCAATAAGAAGGTCAGAGGGATACAGTAAACCTGAAGTGAAGCATCGGAATCTATAACTAGTGTCACAGGAATGGTTCAAAACATAGACAGTCAGAAGAGTCAGTCTTCTTTTACTTAAGTCGGCATTGTGCCTATAAAATAAATAAAATAAATTGAAAAAGAAATGTTATTTTAAATATGTTACTTATTCTATCTGTATGATGGTGATTGTGATTGCAATTGTGTTCGCTTATCTGGAACGTGGACGTTTGATTATTCGTTATCAGACGCTTGACAATGGCTTTTTCGTAAAGGCAATGTTACTCGTAGTTGACCGTGAAATAAAACTGAATAATCGGACTTCGTAATTAAGTCGTTTCCAAAGACTGCTGCGGTAGGTGCGGACTCATATTCTAAATCTCAATATTACAATAATTTACCAGCCATGCCAATACGTCGTACAGAGGTGATTGTCTACTAAACATAAAAAAGTTACACAGTTAGTTAAATCAGATATATTCAATGAATAAGCCTACAGTTTATAATCCTACTTACTTTTATAAATATAATTCTTTACAGAATCGAGTGCCTATTGTGGTTGCAACTCGCAGTATTCTTCTATAACGTGAAATATGGCGGTGTGCCAGACAATAAAATAAAATACGTGCTTCTCGCACCACTTCAACCAGAGCTCTCCCTTTCTTAATCAAACATAATAGTAACGTAATTGTGCTTTTGTTTTATCAGCGACACAGCGCTGCAGTTGTGTGCCATAGGCTTTATTTATTTGTCACTGATTATTAATTTAATTAATGTTTCGCGTTCCCGAGGAAACTCACGCTCGGCATGCAAATGTGCCTTTATATTGCCCCCTGAATTGCGAGGCGAAAGGACACACCTGCAGGCGAGCAATTCACCTAAAGGCACAAGAAAATCTAAGTTATCTACAACTATTTACATGACTTACATTACACATTATACACATTATATACAAAATTTGATTGACGCGGGTGCGCCGTAAAAGTTCTAATGTTGGCAGATAGAGTGCGCGCATGCGCCGAAGCGTCTGTGTATCTGCGGCACTGCCGTTATATCGTACAGTTAGATCACGCGGCACAGTATTGCAGTTCATATTGTTCGTGTGCGCGCGTTTTTCAGTCGTTGCACAAAGAAAATATTCAACCAAGGTTACATATGAAGACTACATTCTATGACAGGTAACTTAGTTTTAAAATTACAATATTTGTTATAACACAATACAACTTAGATTGTTGAATGTTTTTAGTTACATAGTATTGTTTTGAAAAACTTCAAAGAAAAATGTCCGTATGTTTCAGGTGTGTTGACCTATACACATCATGTCGTTATTACAGTTCATATTCATCCGCTGCTCAATAATATTTTACAGGTTAGTATCGTCGTGGTAAAGTTTTTTTGATCACAGTAACATCGTTGTATAACAACGTGATTAATACATAAGCGTGTCCATTTCTCATTTCCATTATAGTCGTAGTGATGCAGTTCGTTGTGACTAAAAGCATTGCTCATTACAGATCAGACGTGACCCGTCGAGTAATTGGTCCACGTGCAGTTCGTTTTTACATTCCATGGAAGCTTGGTTGCAGAACCTCGGACGGCATATAGCTGGCGTCGATCCTTGGACAGTCCAGGTAAGAGTGTCCGTCACTTTTCGAGAACATTTCATTCCCTGAAGTTCCAACCAAAATTCTTCCACCCGTCGTGTTGTTTTCTGGACAGGCACTTTGTGTCCATTTAATCCAGTTAACATCTTGAAGTTGGGTACTGTAGTAATGTCACTAGACGATGCACGAATTATGCACTTCACATTTTCAGTTTTTTGCTGAATATAGCTCACCTAAATGTTCGTAGTTATTAATCAAGGAAATCGTTCATCGCGTTTACATAGATACGCTGCATAATGAATGGCATTAACAGTTTCTTTCACATAGGTTTCCGCGTAGTTGCAGAGTTAGTAATGTTCGTTAATGTCTGTGAACAGTGGTTCACTATGCAATGTCTCTTTGGCACTCGTTTTGTTCAAATTTTTACATAGTAACAGTTACACTATACATCAGTTAAAAAAAATAAGTAATTATACATACACACGTCACATATTTTCTTAGCATAAACATAATATAGTTGCACATAAACATGTTTACATCATCATTACATCGCTATAGGTTATTACATTGTGTCACATTTGATTACATGAATTGCAGATATTTACATCCTCTTTAGCGGTTTTGCTGGGATATTATCGATGTTTTTTGTGATGTCATCTGAAATTAAGATAGGTTAGACACAACATTCATTACATCAGTAGGCAAGACCTGGCGTTTTCACTACTCAATAAATATTCAAAATAGTAAGAGAGAGAAAATGTTCGATTCCTCGCGTTTTGTGCGTGTGTGTAGAGGGTCTGTGTGGCCTTGACTACTGATAGATGCTTTTCGTGTTGAGAGATGTGCGTCTAATCTATTTCTCAAAGTAAAAGATCGCTTCACAGATGACGTCTGTCAGTTCGTCAGGTGTCACACCAAATCAGTAGTACCTTCAGTAACAAATGTTCCGTGAAAAATTAATATGTCATCCACTGCTACGTAATCATAAATTTTACTTTAATATTCCGTCTTTCAGGTGGAGGCGCGCGCTGAAAGAAGAGTTCTTCTGTCTTCAACTGCGTCACTGGAACCGCTGAAATGAAAATTTCTATACTACTTATTATCTGTGTTGTAACAACAGAGTTTTTCGAGTTGCTTAGCAATATTTTGATGGGTATGACTTTGACATTATTCAGCATGAAATGCTCTAAGATCTCGGTGTGCGTATAGCCCAATAATTTTGTTAGTTCTAGGATGTTGTAACAGATACGCACCAGGATGCGGTATGTTAACAATTATATAAGGTCCTTCATATAGCAGACGCCACTTAGCGTTGCGTCGTTTGAGTGCTACAGATTTATGATGAGTACGAAGTAGTACAAGCATTCCTACCTCGAATTTTTGTTTTCTTTTTATTATGTTTCTGTGATGTTTGTTTCGTATTTGTGCGTGATGTGTCAATGTAGTCAATACTTCTTTTATTTTCTGTTCAGGTGTGATTTCCTTGTCTGACAACTTAGGTAATGGTTCTATCCACTGATCGTTCTGTTTGCAATTTAACATGATCTCGTTAGGTGTGTAATTCATATCGTAAATATTTAAGTTATTGTGTACGTCCTCGAAAAGACTTAGGTAGGACACCCAATTAGTATGTTTTGATGAAATATAGGTCCTCATGAATCGATTTAATTCTCGGAAAAGTCTCTCATTCGCGTTACATAGTGGACTAAACCTCGAAATAAATATACTTTTAATGTTATTGTCCTTCAGGAAATTTCTCCATTTGTACCCAGAGTAGTATGCTGCATTATCTGATAGAATTGCTTTAGGTTTTCCCACGTGCGTCAGGTAATCACTTGAGAATCTTCGTATTATAGCATTTGCAGTGGCGGATTTTAAAGCATAAAGTTTTACATGTTCAGAAAATATATCGTAAAAAGCTAAGATATATTTGACGCCTCCAGAGCTTGCTGGATGCGGTCCACTGATGTCAGTACACAGAATTTCCAGGGGTTTACTGTGTAAAATACAATGTAAATCTGTTTTTGTGGATAAATTCTGAGGTTTTGATTTTTGACATATGACACATGTTTTTAGTTCCCTGTAAATTTTTCTTCTCATATTGCTAAAATAACAGTATGTGCTGAGCTTTGCCAAACACTTTTTCGTCCCATAATGACCCCAAACTGAGTGTGTGTGCCAAATTAGATTACGTTCCGACTCTTTGGGAATGCATACACACCAGTTAGTAGCATTTGGATGTCGGCGGTAAAATAACACATCATTGTGTAACTTGTAATACTTAGTCAAAGGATGATTGTGTTATTCTACCAGTAATGTTATTATCTAATACCAGTGAGGATCAGGTTTTTGTAATTCAGCCATGTTTCTGCACATATCAATATAATATTGGTGATACTGCTTGTCTTGCATTAAGAGAATCCTGTAGTCATTTATATTTTCTAAGTCACTGTTGGTATCATTCATACCTTGTGGAAGTCTAGACAAAGTGTCTGCAATGGTGTTGTCCTTACCTCTTATGTACTTAATTTCAAAAGAGTAGTTCTGAAGTGTAACTGCCCATCGTGATAGTCTAGGATGTACAAGTTTACAAGTTAACAAAAATGTCAGGGCCTGGTGATCGGTATAAATTACCGTATGTTTTCCAAATAAATAATAATTGAATTTCTTGAATGCCCATACTATGGAAAGTGTTTCTAACTCAGTAGTGGAGTATGTACGCTCACATTCAGTTAGAGTGCGACTCGCAAACCCAATAATTCTTATCTGTTCCTCCTCTTTATTCTTTACAACTTCAAATAAGCAACAGCCGAAGCCAGTACGTGAAGCGTCACAAGTCATACAACAATCTAAATTGAAATCTGGATGGCTCAATATGTTAGCATTCACTAAAGCATGTTTAATTGTATTAAAGTCATTCTGGCACTGTTCCGACCAGATCCAAACTTAATTCTTTCTGAGTAGATTTAGCAGATGTTTACTGTTCAAAAGTGGTTGTGGCAAAAAACGTCTGAAAAATGAACATAGCCCAAGGAATGATTTTAACTGCTTTTTAGTTCGAGGGCTAGGAAAGTTTCTGATAGCATCTAATTTACTGAGATCAGGACGTATACCCTGTGAATTAATGATATGTCCTAAATATTTTATCTCACTGCAACCAAATTTTGATTTTCTTAGGTTGGCTGTGACTCCAGCTTGTGCAAATTTTTCTAAAATTCTTTGAAGAGTGTCAACGTGTTCATTCCAAGATTGTGTAGCTATCAGTATATCATCTACATAGTGTGTGACTGTCTCAACTAAATCGTCGCCAAGCACGGTATCCAGGGCTGTAATGAATACTCCAGAGCTGACATTCAGTCCGAAGGGTAGAACACAAAACTGATAGGTTCGCCCCCAGAACATAAATGCAGTATATTTCCGAGAATCAGGAGTGATACCCACCTGCCAAAACGAATTAGCGAGATCTATTGTGGAAAAATACTTTGCATCTACAAATTTCTGTAATTGCTCTTCTAAATTTTCAGGTTTTGTGTGAACCGGTAAAATTATTTCATTAATAGCTCGTGCGTCTAACACTAACCTAATGCTTCCATTTGATTTTTTGACAAGTAGAGGACTACAATAAGGTGAGGTGGATGGTTCAATGACCTTCCAGTCTAACATTTGTTTTAATTCTTGCCACACAGCAGGTCGTTGAGATAACGGTACGTTATATGTCTTATGGTAGAAGATCCTGTGAGGCTTAACTTCAATCTTGTACACATACGTGTTGATAACACCTATTCGTTTGGTAAAAACTTGTAAATATTTGGATAACACTTCCTGTAGTTTTATACGTTCATGTACACTGAGAGCTGTATCTTCACTTATCTTATGATCAAGCAATGTTTTCAAGTCCATTAGCTCTGTGTCAGATGAGTGTGTTTGCATGTCTTGAATGTCATTGTCAAGTACCAACTGAACCTTGTACCCTGTACAGTGTTTGTCATGCTTTAGAGTTCTCCTGTCCAAATCAATAATAATTACACTGCCTTTATCATTTAAAATACATTTACCTTTGGAGAAGTCTATAATGCAGTCCTTCTCGCTCATAATATCTATTCCTAATATGCAATTTGTCACAAGGTTTTGTACAACCAGGAATGGCCATTGTACGGTTCCATTACCTATTTTAACGTTTACAAAAACTTGCTTCGTAACCCTACATGACTTATTACCTAGTGCAGTAGTTATTTTACAGTTTTGGGCAGGAAACTCAGGCACAGGTTCCAATTCACACATCTTTTTATAGAAATTAAAAGACAAAACGCTCACAGCTGCACCTGTATCTAGGATAATAGTAGTTGGAATCCCACCTACTACACCAGTAGTAGATGCTAAAACAATTTCATTTGTGTTTAAACGACATTGTGTACTGTCTTGTAAAAGTTCATCTGATATATTGTTATTGTGGTTGTATCTTATAAATAAAACAGGTAGTTTTTGTTTAGAATTACTCGGCATATCATTATTCTGTTGTTCAAGTGTGGTGTCAAATAACTGATTAACATTGAAGTCGCCCCCCAAGAATTCTTCAGCCACGACCTGGGGCAAAGTAGTGACTGTTTCTAGTTTGTTGGATTATCATTTGTACTAGGTACTGACACACATTGAGGTTGTGCATCAGGTGTCATTTCTATTATATTCACATTCGGATATTGCCTATTATGATCTCCAAACTTTTGGGTTGGTTGTTGCTGTTGCGCATTATAACTTACCTGTCGGTCATAAGGTATGCTCCAATTTTGACCTGGTGGCTGCTGTGGTAAAGCAGAGTTTGAATGAAAGTACTGATCGTTACGAGTCCCACCTTGATGCTGTCTTGGCTCGTAGTTATTATTATTTCTATTTCTGTTTGTGTTTTTGTTATTACCTTTGTATCCGTTGTTACCGTTGTAGTTATTACCGCGGTGCCTCTTGTATGGATTGCCGCATGAAATGTTATTACTGTTGTAACTGTTTGTATTGGAATACGCGTGTTGATTTTGATTTCCGTACTGAGACGGCATGTGAGTTTGCTGTTTTTGTTGTACCGCGTATCCAACTGTGGGCGCGCCAGAATTGTGTTGGCAAGCCTGCATGTTTTGCCTACCACTAGTGTGCCCAGACAGCTGCATCGCCTTGAATGTAACCGACAATATATGAAATCTTTTTCCGGTCACTCCAAGTGCGTGGAAATGCGTTACTAAAAGATTTAAGAAAAATCACCGGATGAATGGTTCGTTTTTCTGGGATAAAAATCTGAAATTGCCTGTGTTTCATTAAGCTTTCATCTTCCTTCGCATTGTGATATGGATTTATTCCACTATAATTACTGGTATGTTCAGCTGGCGAGTAATTACGATAATGTTGCTGTGGTTTACCATGATAATAGCTTGTGTTTGTGTTTCCACATCGTGGTATGTGTTGTAGTCGTGGTGTGTTTTGTTCTTGTGTATTTGTCGTGTGCGGAATGTGTGTATCATACTCGAATGTATATTGGTTTCTGAACTGTACATTTTGACTGATATTTTCGTTACATTCAGACTGTAGTTGATCGGTGAATTGTCTCATGGGTGCAGTGACGGATTGCACTGCGTCACTGATCAGCTGTTTGTTATTAGTAATGTATTGCGCTACGGAGTCGTGCACAATTGTTGGTAAATTTTCACGTAAGCATCTATCAAAATGTTTGTCTTTGTTCTCAACCCAAACATGAAATTCTTTATTAATATTTTGAAAATGACCTGTGGCATCTGATTGTAAGATGTCAGTCAGGTGTTGTTCAACATTGTCAAATTTATTCTGTACGTCAGTAATTCGTTTTTCAAGGCTGTCATGTACTGAAGGATATGTTTGAATGTGTTCAGTAAGAACTTCACACGTGACATTAAGGTTTTTTACTTGTGTCTGTAAAAGTGCTACGTCAGATGTAGTCTTTTCTTGTCTCGTATTGAGCTGGGAAAATTTAGTACTGAGTTCGGTCATCTGTTTGGTCAGTGTGGCGTCTATAAGTTCCACACGCTTACATAAAGTGTCATTACCTATCTTGATTGCTATGAGATCAGATTTGATTTCGTCATTTTGTGTTTTTAACTGTTCATTTTGTGTCTCTAGTTGTGCCTTTAAGGTTGCCATGTTTTCTGCGTTTTGTTTCATTAGCATTTGTAACATGTCGGCAATGTTTACCGTTTGCAAGGTCTCTGCCCCCGCCGCGTCATTAGACGTGACGTCATGCATTAACATGGGCTCTGATTGAGATTTTGAAATTTTTGTAGTGGACGGCCTATCGCCAAAATTTTCGTCAACACTTGCGTCAATGTTTGATGAATCGTCACTACCGGTTGCTGTCGTAAAGTCATTTTCTAACACTTGTCTCACGTCCGAGTCGGATTTTGTCTGTATAGTACGTCCTTGCTGTTCCATTTTTGCGTATTGTTTTCTAGTTATTACCATGCCACACGTGATATATGTTTCAAGAAAATTTTTTACACTGATTTTAAAATAAAATGTAGTTGAGCATGAATCGCTCGTAGCAACAATGGCTGTCTGTTAATTTAAAAATATAAACTGAATTTGAGATTATTGGTAATGGCTGCTGGCCATGTTACATGATATCGTACAGAAGTCGGCCATATTGTACACTCGTGTATTGGTATTGTTGCATACGTTATTGTTTAGGGAAAAGTACTGAGAATGAAATTTATCACTGAAACTGTTATGCAGAAAAGAAACACTACAGAATTTACTGAAAAGCTAATACACTGAATTATACGTCTGGTCAAGCCTACCAATGCGAAGATGCTGCGTCTTACCTTATTTTGCTGGAAGTTTCATTGCGTCTTCCCGCAAAATTTCAGAATTGGAAAATATCTTCAGATTTTGTTATCTCTCATACATTGACGTCCAGGTCCAGAAAGTTGATTTTTTACATGAAACTAAGAGAACAATGTAACAAATGACAAAATAACAAGTCCGACACGCAGTCGCCAATATAAAATAAATAAAATAAATGGATAAATATATTGTTGTTATTTTAAATATGTTACTTATTCTATCTGTATGATGGTGATTGTGATTGCAATTGTGTTCGCTTATCTGGAACGTGGACGTTTGATTATTCGTTATCAGACGCTTGACAATGGCTTTTTCGTAAAGGCAATGTTACTCGTAGTTGACCGTGAAATAAAACTGAATAATCGGACTTCGTAATAAAAACGTTTCCAAAGACTCCTGCGGTAGGTGCGGACTCATAATCTAAATCTCAATATTACAATAATTTACCAGCCATGCCAATACGTCGTACAGAGGTGATTGTCTACTAAACATAAAAAAGTTACACAGTTAGTTAAATCAGATATATTCAATGAATAAGCCTACAGTTCATAATCCTACTTACTTTTATAAATATAATTCTTTACAGAATCGAGTGCCTAGTGTGGTTGCAACTCGCAGTATTCTTCTATAACATGAAATATGGCGGTGTGCCAGACAATAAAATAAAATACGTGCTTCTCGCACCACTTCAACCAGAGCTCTCCCTTTCTTAATCAAACATAAGAGTAACGTAATTGTGCTTTTGTTTTATCAGCGACACAGCGCTGCAGTTGTGTGCCATAGGCTTTATTTATTTGTCACTGATTATTTATTTAATTAGTATTTCGCGTTTCCGAGGAAACTCATGCTCGGCATGCAAATGTGCCTTTATATGCCTTTTGTATTTCATTCCGATGCAATTTCTGTATTTCATCGTCAATAAGAAGGTCCAAGGGTTACAGTAAACATATAGAGAAGCATCGGAATCTAAAACTGGTCTCACAGGAAATGTTCAAACATAGTCAGTAAGAGTAGTCAGACTTCTTGTACTTAAGTCGGCATTGTGCCTTTTGTATTTATTCCGATGCAATTTCTGTGTTTCATCGTCAATAAGACGGTCAGAGGGATACAGTAAACCTGAAGTGAAGCATCGGTATCTAAAACTGGTCTCACAGGAAATGTTCAAAACATAGTCAGTAAGGGGAGTCAGTCTTCTTGTACTTAAGACGGCATTGTGCCTTTTGTATTTATTCCGATGCAATTTCTGTGTTTCATCGTCAATAAGACGGTCAGAGGGATACAGTAAACCTGAAGTGAAGCATCGGTATCTAAAACTGGTCTCACAGGAAATGTTCAAAACATAGTCAGTAAGAGGAGTCAGGCTTCTTGTACTTAAGTCGGCATTGTGCCTTTTGTATTTGATTCCGATGCAATTTCTGTGTTTCGTCTTCAATAAGCAGGTCCATGGGATACAGTAAACCTGAAGTGAATCATCGCAGTCTAAAACCGGTCTCAGAGGAAAGGTTCAAAACATAGACACTAAGAAGAGCCAGTCCTCTTGTACTTGAGTCGGCATTGTGCTTTTTGTATTTAATTCCAATGAAATTTCTGTGTTTCATCGTCAATAAGAAGGTGGGAGTAATACAGTAAACCTGAAGTGAAGCATCGGAATGTATAACTAGTGTCACAGGAATGGTTCAAAGCTTAGACAGTAAAAAGAGTCAGTCTTCTTGTACTTAAGTCGGCATTGTGCCTTTTGTATATAATTCCGATGCAATTTCTGTGTTTCATCGTCAATAAGAAGGTGAGAGGGATACAGTAAACCTGAAGTGAAGCATCGGAATGTATAACTAGTGTCACAGGAATGGTTCAAAACATAGACAGTAAGAAGAGTCAGTCTTCTTGTACTTAAGTCGGCATTGTGCCTTTTGTATTTCATTCCGATGCAATTTCTGTATATCATCGTCAATAAGAAGGTCCAAGAGTTACAGTAAACATATAGTGAAGCATCGGAATCTAAAACTGGTCTCACAGGAAATGTTCAAAACATAGTCAGTAAGAGGAGTCAGTCTTTTTGTACTTAAGTCGGTATTGTGCATTTTGTATTTAATTCCGATGCAATTTCTGTGTTTCATCGTCAATATTATGGTCAGACGGCTACGGTAAACCAGAAGTGAAGCATCGGAATCTAAAACTGGTCTCATAGGAAATGTTCAAAACATAGTCAGTAAGAGGAGTCAGTCTTCTTGTACTTAAGTCTGCATTGTGCCTTTTGTATTTGATTCCGATGCAATTTCTGTGTTTCGTCGTCAATAAGATGGTCCAAGGGATACAGTAAACCTGAAGTGAATCATCGCAGTCTAAAACCGGTCTCAGAGGAAAGGTTCAAAACATAGACACTAAGAAGAGCCAGTCCTCTTGTACTTGAGTCGGCATTATGCTTTTTGTATTTAATTCCAATGAAATTTCTGTGTTTCATCGTCAATAAGAGGGTCCAAGAGTTACATTAAACATATAGTGAAGCATCGGAATCTAAAACTGGTCTCACAGGTAATGTTCAAAACATAGTCAGTAAGAGGAGTCAGTCATTTTATACTTAAGTCGGTATTGTGCATTTTGTATCTGATTCCGATGCAATTTCTGTGTTTCATCGTCAATAAGAATGTCAGAGGGATACGGTAAACCAGAAGTGATGCATCGGAATCTAAAACCGGTCTCATAGGAAATGTTCAAAACATAGTCAGTAAGAGGAGTCAGTCTTCTTGTACTTAAGTCGGCATTGTGCCTTTTGTACTTAATTCCGATGCAACTTCTGTGTTTCGTCGTCAATAAGAACGTGAGAGTAATACAGTAAACCTAAAGTGAAACATCTGAATCTATAACTTGTGTCACAATAATGGTTCAAACATAGACAGTAAGAAGAGTCAATCTTCTCGTACTTAAGTCGGCATTGTGCCTATCCTATTTAATTCTGATGCAACTTCTGGGTTTCGTCGTCAATAACAAGGTCCAAGGGATACAGTAAACCTGAAGTGAAGCATCGCAGTCTAATACCGGTCTCGGAGGAAAGGTTCAAAACATAGACAGTAAGAAGAGCCAGTCTTCTTGTACTTGAGTCGGCATTGTGCTTTTTGTATTTAATACCAATGAAATTTCTGTGTTTCATCGTCAATAAGAAGGTCAGAGGGATACAGTAAATCTGAAGTGAAGCATCGGAATCTATAGCTAGTGTCACAGGAGTGGTTCAAAACTTAGACAGTAAGAAGAGTCAGTCTTCTTGTACTTAAGTCGGCATTGTGACTTTTGTATTTAATTCCGATGCAATTTCTGTGTTTCATCGTCAATAAGAAGATGAGAGTAATATAGTAAACCTGAAGTGAAACATCTGAATCCATAACTTGTGTCACAATAATGGTTCAAACATATACAGTAAGAAGAGTCAGTCTTCTTGTACTTAAGTCGGCATTGTGCCTTTCCTATTTAATTCGGATGCAACTTCTGTGTTTCGTCGTCAATAACAAGGTCCAAGGGATACAGTAAACCTGAAGTGAAGCGTCGGAATCTGAAACCGGCCTCACAGGAATGGTTCAAAACATAGACAGAAAGAAGAGCCAGTCTTCTTGTACTTGAGTGGGCATTGTGAGTTTTATATTTAATTCCAATGCAATTTCTGTGTTTCACCGTCAATAGGAAGGTAAGAGGGATACAAGAAACCTGAAGTGAAGCATCGGAATCTGTAACTAGTGTCACAGGAATGGTTCAAAACATAGACAGTAAGAAGAGCCAGTCTTCTTGTACTTGAGTCGGCATTGTGCTTTTTGTATTTAATACCAATGAAATTTCTGTGTTTCATCGTCAATAAGAAGGTCAGAGGGATACAGTAAACCTGAAGTGAAGCTTCGGAATCTATAACTAGTGTCACAGGAATGGTTCAAATCATTGACAGTAAGAAGAGTCTGTCTTCTTGTACTTAAGTCGGCATTGTGCCTTTTGGATTTCATTCCGATGCAATTTCTGTATTTCATCGTCAATAAGAAGGTGCAAGGGTTACAGTAAACATATAGTGAAACATCGGAATCTAAAACTGGTCTCACTGGAAATGTTCAAACATAGTCAGTAAGAGGTGTCAGTCTTCTTGTACTTAAGTCGGCATTGTGCCTTTTGTATTTAATTCCGAAGCAATTTCTGTGTTCCATCGTCAATAAGATCGTCCAAGGGATACAGTAAACATATAGTGAAGCATCGGAATCCAAAACTGGTCTCACAGGAAATGTTCAAAACATAGTCAGTAAGACGAGTCAGTCTTCTTGTACTTAAGTCGGCATTATGCCTTTTGTATTTAATTCCAATGCAATTTCTGTGTTTAATCGTCAATAAGAAGGTCCATGGGATACAGTAAACATATGGTGAAGCATCGGAATCTAAAACTCGTCTCACAGGAAATGTTCAAAGCATAGTCAGTAAGAGGAGTCAGTCTTCTTTTACTTAAGTCGGCATTGTGCCTTTTGTATTTAATTCCGGTGCAATTTCTGTGTTTCATCGTCAATAAGAAGGTGGGAGGGATACAGTAAACCCGAAGTGAAGCATCGGAATCTATAACTAGTGTCACAGGAATGGTTCAAAACATAGACAGTAAGAAGAGTCAGTCTTCTTGTACTTAAGTCGGCATTGTGCCTTTTGTATTTCATTCCGATGCAATTTCTGTGTCTCATCGTCAATAATATGGTCAGAAGGATACAGTAAACCTGAAGTAAAGCATTGGAATCTAAAACCGGTCTCACAGGAAAGGTTCAAAACGTAGACAGTAAGAAGAGTCAGTCTTCTTGTAGTTAAGTCGGCATTGTGCCTTTTGTATTTAATTCCGATGAAATTTCTGTGTTCCATCGTCAATAAGAAGGTGAGAGGGATACAGTAAACCATAAGTGAAGCATCGGAATCTATAACTAGTGTCACAGGAATGGTTCAAAACATAGACATTAAGAAGAGTCTGCCTTGTTGTACTTAAGTCGGCATTGTGCCTTTCCTATTTAATTCTGATGCAACTTCTGTGTTTCGTCGTCAATAACAAGGTCCAAGGGATACAGTAATCCTGAAGAGAAGCATCAAAATCTAAAACCGGTCTCACAGGAAAGGTTCAAAACATAGACAGAAAGAAGAGACAGTCTTCTTGTACTTCAGTCGGCATTGTGCCTTTTATATTTAATTCCGATGCAATTTCTGTGTTTCATCGTCAATAAGAAGGTCAGAGGGATACAGTAAACCTGAAGTGAAGCATCGGAATCTATAACTAGTGTCACAGGAATGGTTCAAAACATAGACAGTAAGAAGAGTCAGTCTTCTTGTACTTAAGTCGGCATTGTGCCTTTTGTATATCATTCCGATGCAATTTCCGTGTTTCATCGACAATAAGACGTCCAGAGGGATACGGTAAACCTGAAGAGAAGCTTCAAAATCTATAATTAGCGTCATAGGAATGGTTCTAAACACAGACAGGAAGAAGAATCAGTCTTCTTGTACTTAAGTGGGCATTGTGCCTTTTGTATTTAATTCCGATGCTATTTCCCCGTTTCATCGTCAATAAGAAGGTCCAAGGGATGCAGTTAACATATAGTGAAGAATCGGAATCTAAAACTGGTCTCACAGGAATGGTTCAAAATACAGTCAGTAAGAAGAGTCAGTCTTCTTGTACTTATGTCGGCATTGTGCCTTTTGTATTTAATACCGATGCAATTTCTGTGTTTCATCGTCAATAAGAAGGTCAGAGGGGTACAGTAAACATGAAGTGCAGCATCGGAATCTAAAACTGATCTCACAGGAAATGTTCAAATCATAGTCGGTAAGAGGAGTCAGTCTTCTTGTACTCAAGCCCGCATTGTGCATTTTGTATTTAAAGCTGATTCAATTTCTGTGTTTCATCGTCAATAAGAAGGTCAGAGGGATACAGTAAACCTGAAGTGAAGCATCGGAATCCACAACTAATGTCACAGAAATGGTTCAAAACATAGTCAGTAAGGGGAGTCAGTCTTCTTGTACTTGAGGCGACATTGTGCCTTTTGTATTTAATTCCGATGCAATTTCTGTGTTTCCTCGTCAATAAGGACGTCCAAGGGATACAGTATACATATAGTGAAGCATCGGAATCCAAAACTGGTCTCACAGGAAATGTTCAAAACATAGTCAGTAAGAGGACTCAGTCTTCGTGTACTTAAGTCGGCATTGTGCCTATTGTATTTAATTCCGATGCAATTTCTGTGTTTCATCGTCAATAAGAAGGTCTGAGGGATACAGTAAAACTGAAGTGAAGCATCGGAATCTAAAACTGGTCTCACAGGAAATGTTCAAACATAGTCAGTAAGAGGAGTCAGTCTTCTTGTACTTAAGTCGGCATTGTGCCTTTTGTATTTAATTCCGATTCAACTTCTGTATTTCATCGTCAATAAGAAGGTCCAAGCGTTACAGTAAACATATATTGAAGCATCGGAATCTAAAACTGGTCTCACAGGAAATGTTCAAAACATAGTCAGTACGAGGAGTTAGGTTTTTTGTACTTAAGTCGGCATTGTGCCTTTTGTATTTAATTCCGATGCAATTTCTGTGTTTCATCGTCAATAAGTAGGAGGGAGTAATACAGTTAACCTGAAGTGAAACATCTGAATCTATAACTAGTGTCACAATAATGGTTCAAACATAGACAGCAAGAAGAGTCAGTCTTCTTGTACTTAAGTCGGCATTATGCCTTTTGTATTTAAATACGATGCAATTTCTGTGTTTCATCGTCAATAAGAAGGTCAGAGGGATACAGTAAACCTGAAGTGAAGCATCGGAATCTATAACTAGTGTCACAGGAATGGTTCTAAACATAGACAGTAAGAAGAGTCAGTCTTCTTGTACTTAACTCGGCATTGTGCCTTTTGTATTTTAATCCGATGCAATTTCTGTGTTTCATCGTCAATAAGAAGGTCCAAGGGATACAGTATACATATAGTGAAGCATCGGAATTCAAAACTGGTCTCACAGGAAATGTTCAAAACATAGTCAGTAAGAGGAGTCAGTCTTCTTGTACTTAAGTCGGCATTATGCCCTTTGTATTTAATTCCAATGCAATTTCTGTGTTTCATCGTCAATAAGAAGGTCCAAGGGATACAGTAAGCCTGAAGTGAAGCATCGGAATCTATAACTAGAGTCACAGGAATGGTTCAAAACTTAGACAGTAAGAAGAGTCAGTCTTCTTGTACTTAAGTCGGCATTGTGCCATTTGTATTTCATTCCGATGCAACTTCTGTATTTCATCGTCAATAAGAAGGTCCAAGAGTTACAGTAAACATATAGTGAAGCATCGTAATCTAAAACTGGTCTCACTGGAAATGTTCAAAGCATAGTCAGTAAGAGGAGTAAGTCTTCCTTTATTTAGGTCGGCATTGTGCCTACTGTATTCAAATCCGATGCAATTTCTGTGTTTCATCGTCAATATGAAGGTGAGAGGGATACAGTAAACCATAAGTGAAGCATCGGAATCTATAACTAGTGTCACAGGAATGGTTCAAAACATAGACAGTAAGAAGAGTCAGTCTTCTTGTACTTAACTCGGCATTGTGCTTTTTGTATTTTATTCCGATGCAATTTCTGTGTTTCATCGTTAATAAGATGGTCAGAGGGATACAGTAAACCTGAAGTGAAGCATCGGAATCTATAACTAGTGTCACAGGAATGGTTCAAAACATAGACAGTAAGAAGAGTCAGTCTTCTTGTACTTAAGTCAGCATTGTGCATTTTGTATTTAATGCTGATGCAATTTCTGTGTTTCATCGTCAATAAGATGGTGAGAGTAATACAGTAAAATTAAAGTGAAACATCTGAATCTATAACTTGTATCACAATAATGGTTCAAACATAGACAGTAAGAGGAGTCAGTCTTCTTGCACTTAAGTCGGCATTGTGCCTTTTATATTTGATTCCGATGCAATTTCTGTGTTTCGTCGTCAATAAGAAGGTCCAATGGATACAGTAAACCTGAAGTGAAGCATCGCAGTCTAAAAACGGTCTCAGAGGAAAGGTTCGAAACATAGACAGTAAGAAGAGCCAGTCTTCTTGTACTTGAGTCGGCATTGTGCTTTTTGTATTTAATACCAATGAAATTTCTGTGTTTCATCGTCAATAAGAAGGTCAGAGGGATACAGTAAATCTGAAGTGAAGCATCGGAATCTATAACTAGTGTCACAGGAATGGTTCAAAACTTAGACAGTAAGAAGAGTCAGTCTTCTTGTACTTAAGTCGGCATTGTGACTTTTGTATTTAATTCCGATGCAATTTCTGTGTTTCGTCGTCAATAAGAAGGTGAGAGGGATACAGTAAACCTGAAGTGAAGCTTTGGAATCTATAACTAGTGTCACAGGAATGGCTCAAAACATAGACAGTAAGAGGAGCCAGTCTTCTTGTACTTGAGTGGGCATTGTGAGTTTTATATTTAATTCCAATGCAATTTCTGTGTTTCACCGTCAATAGGAAGGTGAGAGGGATACAATAAACCTGAAGTGAAACATCGGAATCTGTAACTAGTGTCACAGGAATGGTTCAAATCATTGACAGTAAGAAGAGTCAGTCTTCTTGTACTTAAGTCTGCATTGTGCCTTTTGTATTTCATTCCGATGCAATTTCTGTATTTCATCGTCAATAAGAAGGTGCAAGGGTTACAGTAAACATATAGTGAAGCATCGGAATCTAAAACTGGTCTCACAGGAAATGTTCAAACATAGTCAGTAAGAGGTGTCAGTCTTCTTGTACTTAAGTCGGCATTATGCCTTTTGTATTTAATTCCAATGCAATTTCTGTGTTTAATCGTCAATAAGAAGGTCCATGGGATACAGTAAACATATGGTGAAGCATCGGAATCTAAAACTGGTTTCACAGGAAATGTTCAAAGCATAGTCAGTAAGAGGAATCAGTCTTCTTTTACTTAAGTCGGCATTGTGCCTTTTGTATTTAATTCCGATGCAATTTCTGTGTTTCATCGTCAATAAGAAGGTGAGAGGGATACAGCAAACCCGAAGTGAAGCATCGGAATCTATAACTAGTGTCACAGGAATGGTTCAAAACATAGACAGTAAGAAGAGTCAGTCTTCTTGTACTTAAGTCGGCATTGTGCCTTTTGTATTTCATTCCGATGCAATTTCTGTGTTTCATCGTCAATAATATGGTCAGAAGGATACAGTAAACCTGAAGTAAAGCATTGGAATCTAAAACCGTTCTCACAGGAAAGGTTCAAAACGTAGACAGTAAGAAGAGTCAGTCTTCTTGTAGTTAAGTCGGCATTGTGCCTTATGTATTTAATTCCGATGTAATTTCTGTGTTCCATCGTCAATAAGAAGGTCACAGGGATACAGTAAACCTGAAGTGAAGCATCGGAATCTATAACTAGTGTCACAGGAATGGTTCAAAACATAGACATTAAGAAGAGTCTGTCTTGTTGTACTTAAGTCGGCATTGTGCATTTTGTATTTAATTCCGATGCAATTTCCGTGTTTCATCGACAATAAGACGTCCAGAGGGATACGGTAAACCTGAAGAGAAGCTTCAAAATCTATAATTAGCGTCATAGGAATGGTTCTAAACATAGACAGTAACAAGAATCAGTCTTCTTGTAGTTAAGTCGGCATTGTGCCTTTTGTATTTAATTCCGATGCTATTTCTCCGTTTCATCGTCAATACGAAGGTCCAAGGGATGCAGTAAACATATAGTGAAGCATCGGAATCTAAAACTCGTCTCACAGGTATGGTTCAAACACAGTCAGTAAGAAGAGTCAGTCTTCTTGTACTTATGTCGGCATTGTGCCTTTTGTATTTAATACCGATGCAATTTCTGTGTTTCATCGTCAATAAGAAGGTCAGAGGGGTACAGTAAACCTGAAGTGCAGCATCGGAATCTAAAACCGATCTCACAGGAAATGTTCATAACATTGTCGGTAAGAGGAGTCAGTCTTCTTGTACTCAAGCCAGCACTGTGCATTTTGTATTTAATGCCGATTCAATTTCTGTGTTTCATCGTCAATAAGAAGGTCAGAGGGATACAGTAAACCTGAAGTGAAGCATCGGAATCTATAACTAATGTCACAGAAATGGTTCAAAACATAGTCAGTAAGGAGAGTCAGTCTTTTTGTACTTAAGTCGGCATTGTGCCTTTTGTATTTAATTCCGATGCAATTTCTGTGTTTCATCGTCAATAAGTAGGAGGGAGTAATACAGTTAACCTGAAGTGAAACATCTGAATCTATAACTAGTGTCACAATAATGGTTCAAACATAGACAGTAAGAAGAGTCAGTCTTCTTGTACTTATGTCGGCATTATTCCTTTTGTATTTAATTACGATGCAATTTCTGTGTTTCATATTCAATAAGAACGTCGGAGGGATACAGTAAACCTGAAGTGAAGCATCGGAATCTATAACTAGTGTCACAGGAATGGTTCTAAACATAGACAGTAAGAAGAGTCAGTCTTCTTGTACTTAACTCGGCTTTGTGCCTTTTGTATTTTATTCCGATGCAATTTCTGTATTTCATCGTCAATAAGAAGGTCCAAGGGATACAGTATACATATAGTGAAGCATCGGAATTCAAAACTGGTCTCACAGGAAATGTTCAAAACATAGTCAGTAAGAGGAGTCAGTCTTCTTGTACTTAAGTCGGCATTATGCCCTTTGTATTTAATTCCAATGCAATTTCTGTGTTTCATCGTCAATAAGACGGTCCAAGGGATACAGTAAACCTGAAGTGAAGCATCGGAATCTATAACTAGTGTCACAGGAATGGTTTAAAACATAGACAGTAAGAAGAGTCAGTCTTCATGTACTTAAGTCGGCATTTTGCCTTTCCTATTTAGTTGTGATGCAACTTTTAGTTTCGTCGTCAATAACAAGGTCCAAGGGATACAGCAAACCTGAAGTGAAGCGTCGGAATCTGAAACCGACCTCACAGGAAAGGTTCAAAACATAGACAGTAAGAAGAGCCAGTCTTCTTGTACTCGAGTCGGCATTGTGCCGTTTATATTTAATTCCGATGCAATTTCCGTGTTTCACCGTCAATAGGGAGGTGAGAGGGATACAGTAAACCTGAAGTGAAGCATCGGAATCTATAACTAGTGTCACAGGAATGGTTCAAACTTAGACAGTAAGAAGAGTCACTCTTCTTGTACTTAAGTCGGCATTGTGCCTTTTGTATTTCATTCCGATGCAACTTCTGTATTTCATTGTCAATAATATGGTCCAAGAGTTACAGTAAACATAGAGTGAAGCATCGGAATCTAAAACTGGTTTCACAGGAAATGTTCAAAACATAGTCAGTAAGAGGAGTCTGTCTTTTTGTACTTAAGTCGGCATTGTGCCTTTTGTATTTAATTTCGATGCAATTTCTGTGTTTCATCGTCAATAAGAAGGTGAGTGTAATACAGTTAACCTGAAGTGAAACATCTGAACCTATAACTAGTTTCACAATAATGGTTCAAACATAGACAGTAAGAAGAGTCAGTCTTCTTGTACTTAAGTCGTCATTGTACCTTTTGTATTTAATTCCGATGCAATTTCTGTGTTTCATCGTCAATAAGAAGGTCAGAGGGATAGAGTAAACCTGAAGTGAAGCATCGGTATCTATAACTAGTGTCACAGGAATGGTTCTAAACATAGACAGTAAGAAGAGTCAGTCTTCTAGTACTTAAGTCGGCATTGTGCCTTTTGTAATTAATTCCGATGCAATTTCTGTGTTTCATCGTCAATATGAAGGTGAGAGGGATACAGTAAACCTGAAGTGAAGCATCGGAATCTATAACTAGTGTCACAGGAATGGTTCAAAACATAGACAGTAAGAAGAGTCGGTCTTCTTGTACTTAACTCGGCATTGTGCCTTTTGTATTTTATTCCGATGCAATTTCTGTGTTTCATCGTCAATAAGAAGGTCAGAGGGATACAGTAAACCAGAAGTGAAGCATCGGAATCTATAACTAGTGTCACAGGAATGGTTCAAAACATAGACAGTAAGAAGAGTCAGTCTTCTTGTACTTAAGTCAGCATTGTGCTTTTCCTATTTAATTCTGATGCAACTTCTGTGTTTCGTCGTCAATAACAACGTCCAAGGGATACAGTAAACCTGAAGTGAAGCATCGGAATCTAAAACCGGTCTCACAGGAAAGGCTCTAAAATAGACAGTTAGAAGAGCCAGTCTTCTTGTAATTCAGTCGGCATTGTGCCTTTTGTATTTAATTCCGATGCAATTTCTGTGTTTCATCGTCAATAAGAAGGTCAGAGGGGTACAGTAAACCTGAAGTGCAGCATCGGAATCTACAACTCATCTCACAGGAAATGTTCGATTCATAGTCGGTAAGAGGAGTCAGTCTTCTTGTACTTAAGCCAGCATTGTGCATTTTGTATTTAATGCCGATGCAATTTCTGTGTTTCATCGTCAATAAGAAGTTGAGAGGGAAACAGTAAACCTGAAGACAAACATCTGAATCTATAACTAGTGTCACAATAATGGTTCAAACATAGACAGTAAGAATAGTCAGTCTACTTGTACTTAAGTCGGCATTGTGCGTTTTTTTTTATTCCGATGCAATATCTGTGTTTCATCGTCAATAAGAGGGTCAGAGGGATACAGTAAACCTGAAGTGAAGCATCGGAATCTATAACTAATGTTACAGAAATGGTTCAAAACATAGACAGTAAGGAGAGTCAGTCTTCTTGTACTTAAGGCGACATTGTGCCTCTTGTATTTAATTCCGATGCAATTTCGGTTTTTCCTCGTCAATAAGGAGGTCCAAGGGATACAGTATACATATAGTGAAGCATCGGAATCCAAAACTGGTCTCACAAGAAATGTTCAAAACATAGTCAGTTAGAGGAGTCAGTCTTCGTGTACTTAAGTCGGCATTGTGCCTATTGTATTTAATTCCGATGCAATTTCTGTGTTTCATCGTCAATAAGAAGGTCTGAGGGATACAGTAAAACTGAAGTGAAGCATCGGAATCTAAAACTGGTCTCACAGGAAATGTTCAAAGCATAGTCAGTAAGAGGAGTCAGTCTTCTTGTACTTAAGTCGGGGTTGTACCTTTTGAATTTGATTCCGATGCAATTTCTGTGTTTCGTCGTCAATAAGAAGGTCCAAGGGATACAGTAAACCTGAAGTGAAGCATCGCAGTCTAAAACCGGTCTAACAGGAAAGGTTCAAAACATAGACAGTAAGAAGAGCCAGTCTTCTTGTACTTGAGTCGGCATTGTGCTTTTTGTATTTAATTCCAATGAAATTTGTATGTTTCATCGTCAATAAGAAGTTCAGAGGGATACAGTAAACCTGAAGTGAAGCATCGGAATCTATAACTAGTGTCACAGGAATGGTTCAAAACATAGACAGTAAGAGGAGTCAGTCTTCTTGTACTTAAGTCGGCATTGTGCCTTTTGTATTTAATTCCGATTCAACTTCTGTATTTCATCGTCAATAACAAGGTCCAAGAGTTACAGTAAACATATATTGAAGCATCGGAATCTAAAACTGGTCTCAGAGGAAATGTTCAAAACATAGTCAGTACGAGGACTCAGTCATTTTCTACTTAAGTCGGCATTGTGCCTTTTGTTTTTAATTCCGATGCAATTTCTGAATTCATCGTCAATAAGAAGGTGGGAGTAATACAGTTAACCTGGAGTGAAACATCTGAATCTATAACAAGTGTCACAATAATGGTTCAAACATAGACAGTAAGAAGAGTCAGTCCTCTTGTACTTAAGTCGGCATTATGCCTTTTGTATTTAATTACGATGCAATTTCTGTGTTTCATCGTCATAATAAGGTCAGAGGGATACAATTAACCTGAAGTGAAGCATCGGAATCTATAACTAGTGTCACAGGAATGGTTCAGAACATAGACAGTAAGAAGAGTCGGTCTTCTTGTACTTAAGGTGGCATTGTGCCTTTTGTATTTAACTCCGATGCAATTTCTGTGTTTCATCGTCAATAAGAAGGTCCAAGGGATACAGTATACATATAGTGAAGCATCGGAATTCAAAACTGGTCTCACAGGAAATGTTCAAAACATAGTCAGTAAGAGGAGTCAGTCTTCTTGTACTTAAGTCGGCATTATGCCCTTTGTATTTAATTCCAATGCAATTTCTGTGTTTCATCGTCAATAAGAAAGTCCAAGGGAAACAGTAAAGCTGAACTGAAGCATCGAAATCTATAACTAGTGTCACAGGAATGGTTCAAAACTTAGACAGTAAGAAGAGTCAGTCTTCTTGTACTTAAGTCGGCATTGTGCCTTTTGTAATAAATTCCGATGCAATTTCTGTGTTTCATCGTCAATACGAAGGAGAGAGGGATACAGTAAACCTGAAGTGAAGCATCGGAATCTATAACTAGTGTCACAGGAATGGTTCAAAACTTAGACAGTAAGAAGAGTCAGTCTTCTTGTACTTAAGTCGGCATTGTGCCTTTTGTATTTCATTCCGATGCAACTTCTGTATTTCATCGTCAATAAGAAGGTCCAAGAGTTACAGTATACATACAGTGAAGCATCGGAATCTAAAACTGGTCTCACAGGAAATGTTCAAAACATAGTCAGTAAGAGGAGTCAGTCTTTTTGTACTTAAGTCGGCATTGTGCCTTTTGTATTTCATTGCGATGCAATTTCTGTGTTTCATCGTCAATAAGAACGTCCAAGGGATACAGTAAACATATAGTGAAGCATCGGAATCCAAAACTGGTCTCACAGGAAATGTTCAAAACATAGTCAGTAAGTAGAGTCGTTCTTCTTGTACTTAAGTCGCCATTATGCCGTTTGTATTTACTTCCAATGCAATTTCTGTGTTTCATCTTCAAGAAGAAGGTCCAAGGGATACAGTAAACCTGAAGTGAAGCATCGGAATCTAAAACTGGTCTCACAGGAAATGTTCAAAGCATAGTCAGTACGAGGAGTCAGTCTTCTTTTACTTAAGTCGGCATTGCGCCTATTGTATTTAATTCCGATGCAATTTCTGTGTTTCACCGTCAATATGAAGGTGAGAGGGATACAGTAAACCTGAAGTGAAGCATCGGAATCTATAACATTGACAGTAAGAAGAGTCAGTCTTCTTGTACCTAAGTCGGCATTGTGCCTTTCTTAATTAATTCTGATGCAACTTCAGTGTTTCGTCGTCAAGAAGAAGGTCCAAGGGATACAGTAAACATATTGTGAAGCACCGGAATCTATAACTGGTCTCACAGGAAATGTTCAAATCATAGTAGTAAGAGGAGTCAGTCTTCCTGTACTTAAGTCGGCATTGTGCCTTTCGTATTTAATTCCGATGCAATTTCTGTGTTTCATCGTCAATAAGAAGGTCCAAGGGATACAGTATTCCTGAAGTGAAGCATCGCAGTCTAAAACCGGTCTCACAGGAAAGGTTCAAAACATAGAAAGTAAGAAGAGCCAGTCTTCTTGTACTTGAGTCGACATTGTGCTTTTTGCATTTAATTCCAATGGAATTTCTGTGTTTCATCGTCAATAAGAAGGTCAGAGGGATACAGTAAACCTGAAGTGAGGCATCGGAATCCATAACTAGTGTCACAGGAATGGTTCAAAACATAGACAGTTATAACAGTCAGTCTTCTTGTACTTAAGTCGGCATTGTGCCTTTTGTATTTAATTCCGATGCTATTTCTGTGTTTCATCGTCAACAAGAAGGTCAGAGGGATACAGTAATCCTGATGCGATGCATCGGAATCTATAACTAGTGTCACAGGAACGGTTCAAAACATAGACAGTAAGACGAGTCAGTCTTCTTGTACTTAAGTCGGCATTGTGCCTTTTGTATTTCATTACGATGCAATTTCTGTATTTCATCGTCAATACGAAGGTCCAAGAGATACAGTAAACATATAGTGAAGCATCGGAATCTAAAACTGGTCTCACAGGAAATGTTCAAAACATACTCAGTAAGAGGAGTCAGTCTTTTTGTACTTAAGTCGGCATTGTGCCTTTTTATTTAATTCCGATGCAATTTCTGTGTTTCATCGTCAATAAGAAGGTCAGAGGGATACAGTAAACCTGATGTGAATCATCGGAATCTAAAACTGGTCTCACAGGAATTGTTCAAAACACAGTCAGTAAGAGGAGTCAGTCTTCTTGAACTTAAGTGGGCATTGTGCCTTTTGTATTTAATTCCGATGCAATTTCTGTGTTTCATCGTCAATAAGAAGGTGAGAGGGATACAGTAAGCCTCAAGTGAAATATCTGAATCTATAACTATTGTCACAATAATGGTTCAAACATAGACAGTAAGAAGAGTCAGTCTTCTTGTACTTAAGTCGGCTTTGTGCCTTTTGTATTTAATTCCAATGCAATTTCTGTGTTTCATCGTCAATAAGAAGGTCAGACGGATACAGTAAACTTGAATTGAAGCATCGGAATCTATAACTAGTGTCACAGGAATGGTTCGAAACATAGACAGTAAGGAGAGTCAGTCATCTTGTACTTAAGGCGGCATTGTGCCTTTCGTATTTAATTCCGATGTAATTTCTGTGTTTCATCGTCAATAAAAAGGTCCAGGGGATATAGTAAACATATAGTGAAGCATCGGAATCCAAAACTGGTCTCACAGGAAATGTTCAAACATAGTCAGTAAGAAGAGTCAGTCTTCATGCACTTAAGTCGGCATTATGCCTTTTGTATTTAATTCCAATGCAACATCAGTGTGTCATCGTCAATAACAAGGCCCAAGGGATACAGTAAACCTGAAGTAAAACATTTGAATCCATAACTAGTGTCACAATAATGGTTCAAACATAGACAGTAAGTAGAGTCATTCTTCTTGTACTTAAGTAGGCATTGTGCCTCTCCTATTTCATTCTGATGTTACTTCTGTGTTTCGTCGTCAATAACAAGATTAAAGGCATACAGTAATCCTAAAGTGAAGCGTCGGAATCTGAAACCGGCCTCACAGGAAAGATTCAAAACATAGACAGTAAGAAGAGCGAGTCTTCTTGTAATTGAGTCCTTATTGTGCCTTTTATATTATTTCCGTTGCAATTTCTGTGTTTCATCGTCAATAAGAAGGTCAGAGGGATTCAGTAAACCTGAACTGAAGCATCGGAATCTATAACTAGTGTCACAGGAATGGTTCAAAACATAGACAGTAAGAAGAGTCAGTCTTCTTGTACTTAACTCGGCATTGTGCTTTTTGTATTTTATTCCGATGCAATTTCTGTGTTTCATCGTTAATAAGATGGTCAGAGGGATACAGTAAACCTGAAGTGAAGCATCGGAATCTATAACTAGTGTCACAGGAATGGTTCAAAACATAGACAGTAAGAAGAGTCAGTCTTCTTGTACTTAAGTCAGCATTGTGCCTTTCCTATTTAATTCTGATGCAACTTCTGTGTTTCGTCGTCAATAACAACGTCCAAGGGATACAGTAAACCTGAAGTGAAGCATCGGAATCTAAAACCGGTCTCACAGGAAAGGCTCAAAAATAGACAGTTAGAAGAGCCAGTCTTCTTGTAATTGTGTCGGCATTGTGCCTTTTGTATTTAATTCCGATGCAATTTCTGTGTTTCATCGTCAATAAGAAGGTCAGAGGGGTACAGTAAACCTGAAGTGCAACATCGGAATCTAAAACTGATCTCACAGGAAATGTTCAAAACATAGTCGGTAAGAGGATTCAGTCTTCTTGTACTTACGCCAGCATTGTGCATTTTGTATTTAATGCTGATGCAATTTCTGTGTTTCATCGTCAATAAGATGGTGAGAGTAATACAGTAAAATTAAAGTGAAACATCTGAATCTATAACTTGTATCACAATAATGGTTCAAACATAGACAGTAAGAGGATCCAGTCTTCTTGCACTTAAGTCGGCATTGTGCCTTTTGTATTTGATTCCGATGCAATTTCTGTGTTTCGTCGTCAATAAGAAGGTCCAATGGATACAGTAAACCTGAAGTGAAGCATCGCAGTCTAAAACCGGTCTCAGAGGAAAGGTTCGAAACATAGACAGTAAGAAGAGCCAGTCTTCTTGTACTTGAGTCGGCATTGTGCTTTTTGTATTTAATACCAATGAAATTTCTGTGTTTCATCGTCAATAAGAAGGTCAGAGGGATACAGTAAATCTGAAGTGAAGCATCGGAATCTATAACTAGTGTCACAGGAATGGTTCAAAACTTAGACAGTAAGAAGAGTCAGTCTTCTTGTACTTAAGTCGGCATTGTGACTTTTGTATTTAATTCCGATGCAATTTCTGTGTTTCGTCGTCAATAAGAAGGTGAGAGGGATACAGTAAACCTGAAGTGAAGCTTTGGAATCTATAACTAGTGTCACAGGAATGGCTCAAAACATAGACAGTAAGAGGAGCCAGTCTTCTTGTACTTGAGTGGGCATTGTGAGTTTTATATTTAATTCCAATGCAATTTCTGTGTTTCACCGTCAATAGGAAGGTGAGAGGTATACAATAAACCTGAAGTGAAGCATCGGAATCTGTAACTAGTGTCACAGGAATGGTTCAAATCATTGACAGTAAGAAGAGTCAGTCTTCTTGTACTTAAGTCTGCATTGTGCCTTTTGTATTTCATTCCGATGCAATTTCTGTATTTCATCGTCAATAAGAAGGTGCAAGGGTTACAGTAAACATATAGTGAAGCATCGGAATCTAAAACTGGTCTCACAGGAAATGTTCAAACATAGTCAGTAAGAGGTGTCAGTCTTCTTGTACTTAAGTCGGCATTATGCCTTTTGTATTTAATTCCAATGCAATTTCTGTGTTTAATCGTCAATAAGAAGGTCCATGGGATACAGTAAACATATGGTCAAGCATCGGAATCTAAAACTGGTCTCACAGGAAATGTTCAAAGCATAGTCAGTAAGAGGAATCAGTCTTCTTTTACTTAAGTCGGCATTGTGCCTTTTGTATTTAATTCCGATGCAATTTCTGTGTTTCATCGTCAATAAGAAGGTGAGAGGGATACAGCAAACCCGAAGTGAAGCATCGGAATCTATAACTAGTGTCACAGGAATGGTTCAAAACATAGACAGTAAGAAGAGTCAGTCTTCTTGTACTTAAGTCGGCATTGTGCCTTTTGTATTTCATTCCGATGCAATTTCTGTGTTTCATCGTCAATAATATGGTCAGAAGGATACAGTAAACCTGAAGTAAAGCATTGGAATCTAAAACCTTCTCACAGGAAAGGTTCAAAACGTAGACAGTAAGAAGAGTCAGTCTTCTTGTAGTTAAGTCGGCATTGTGCCTTATGTATTTAATTCCGATGTAATTTCTGTGTTCCATCGTCAATAAGAAGGTCACAGGGATACAGTAAACCTGAAGTGAAGCATCGGAATCTATAACTAGTGTCACAGGAATGGTTCATAACATAGACATTAAGAAGAGTCTGTCTTGTTGTACTTAAGTCGGCATTGTGCCTTTTGTATTTAATTCCGATGCAATTTCCGTGTTTCATCGACAATAAGACGTCCAGAGGGATACGGTAAACCTGAAGAGAAGCTTCAAAATCTATAATTAGCGTCATAGGAATGGTTCTAAACATAGACAGTAACAAGAATCAGTCTTCTTGTACTTAAGTCGGCATTGTGCCTTTTGTATTTAATTCCGATGCTATTTCTCCGTTTCATCGTCAATACGAAGTTCCAAGGGATGCAGTAAACATATAGTGAAGCATCGGAATCTAAAACTCGTCTCACAGGTATGGTTCAAACACAGTCAGTAAGAAGAGTCAGTCTTCTTGTACTTATGTCGGCATTGTGCCTTTTGTATTTAATACCGATGCAATTTCTGTGTTTCATCGTCAATAAGAAGGTCAGAGGGGTACAGTAAACCTGAAGTGCAGCATCGGAATCTAAAACCGATCTCACAGGAAATGTTCATAACATTGTCGGTAAGAGGAGTCAGTCTTCTTGTACTCAAGCCAGCACTGTGCATTTTGTATTTAATGCCGATTCAATTTCTGTGTTTCATCGTCAATAAGAAGGTCAGAGGGATACAGTAAACCTGAAGTGAAGCATCGGAATCTATAACTAATGTCACAGAAATGGTTCAAAACATAGTCAGTAAGGAGAGTCAGTCTTTTTGTACTTAAGTCGGCATTGTGCCATTTGTATTTAATTCCGATGCAATTTCTGTGTTTCATCGTCAATAAGTAGGAGGGAGTAATACAGTTAACCTGAAGTGAAACATCTGAATCTATAACTAGTGTCACAATAATGGTTCAAACATAGACAGTAAGAAGAGTCAGTCTTCTTGTACTTATGTCGGCATTATTCCTTTTGTATTTAATTACGATGCAATTTCTGTGTTTCATCGTCAATAAGAACGTCAGAGGGATACAGTAAACCTGAAGTGAAGCATCGGAATCTATAACTAGTGTCACAGGAATGGTTCTAAACATAGACAGTAAGAAGAGTCAGTCTTCTTGTACTTAACTCGGCTTTGTGCCTTTTGTATTTTATTCCGATGCAATTTCTGTGTTTCATCGTCAATAAGAAGGTCCAAGGGATACAGTATACATATAGTGAAGCATCGGAATTCAAAACTGGTCTCACAGGAAATGTTCAAAACATAGTCAGTAAGAGGAGTCAGTCTTCTTGTACTTAAGTCGGCATTATGCCCTTTGTATTTAATTCCAATGCAATTTCTGTGTTTCATCGTCAATAAGACGGTCCAAGGGATACAGTAAACCTGAAGTGAAGCATCGGAATCTATAACTAGTGTCACAGGAATGGTTTAAAACATAGACAGTAAGAAGAGTCAGTCTTCATGTACTTAAGTCGGCATTTTGCCTTTCCTATTTAGTTGTGATGCAACTTTTAGTTTCGTCGTCAATAACAAGGTCCAAGGGATACAGCAAACCTGAAGTGAAGCGTCGGAATCTGAAACCGACCTCACAGGAAAGGTTCAAAACATAGACAGTAAGAAGAGCCAGTCTTCTTGTACTCGAGTCGGCATTGTGCCGTTTATATTTAATTCCGATGCAATTTCCGTGTTTCACCGTCAATAGGGAGGTGAGAGGGATACAGTAAACCTGAAGTGAAGCATCGGAATCTATAACTAGTGTCACAGGAATGGTTCAAACTTAGACAGTAAGAAGAGTCACTCTTCTTGTACTTAAGTCGGCATTGTGCCTTTTGTATTTCATTCCGATGCAACTTCTGTATTTCATTGTCAATAATATGGTCCAAGAGTTACAGTAAACATAGAGTGAAGCATCGGAATCTAAAACTGGTTTCACAGGAAATGTTCAAAACATAGTCAGTAAGAGGAGTCTGTCTTTTTGTACTTAAATCGGCATTGTGCCTTTTGTATTTAATTTCGATGCAATTTCTGTGTTTCATCGTCAATAAGAAGGTGAGTGTAATACAGTTAACCTGAAGTGTAACATCTGAATCTATAACTAGTTTCACAATAATGGTTCAAACATAGACAGTAAGAAGAGTCAGTCTTCTTGTACTTAAGTCGTCATTGTACCTTTTGTATTTAATTCCGATGCAATTTCTGTGTTTCATCGTCAATAAGAAGGTCAGAGGGATAGAGTAAACCTGAAGTGAAGCATCGGTATCTATAACTAGTGTCACAGGAATGGTTCTAAACATAGACAGTAAGAAGAGTCAGTCTTCTAGTATTTAAGTCGGCATTGTGCCTTTTGTAATTAATTCCGATGCAATTTCTGTGTTTCATCGTCAATATGAAGGTGAGAGGGATACAGTAAACCTGAAGTGAAGCATCGGAATCTATAACTAGTGTCACAGGAATGGTTCAAAACATAGACAGTAAGAAGAGTCGGTCTTCTTGTACTTAACTCGGCATTGTGCCTTTTGTATTTTATTCCGATGCAATTTCTGTGTTTCATCGTCAATAAGAAGGTCAGAGGGATACAGTAAACCTGAAGTGAAGCATCGGAATCTATAACTAGTGTCACAGGAATGGTTCAAAACATAGACAGTAAGAAGAGTCAGTCTTCTTGTACTTAAGTCAGCATTGTGCTTTTCCTATTTAATTCTGATGCAACTTCTGTGTTTCGTCGTCAATAACAACGTCCAAGGGATACAGTAAACCTGAAGTGAAGCATCGGAATCTAAAACCGGTCTCACAGGAAAGGCTCTAAAATAGACAGTTAGAAGAGCCAGTCTTCTTGTAATTCAGTCGGCATTGTGCCTTTTGTATTTAATTCCGATGCAATTTCTGTGTTTCATCGTCAATAAGAAGGTCAGAGGGGTACAGTAAACCTGAAGTGCAGCATCGGAATCTACAACTCATCTCACAGGAAATGTTCGATTCATAGTCGGTAAGAGGAGTCAGTCTTCTTGTACTTAAGCCAGCATTGTGCATTTTGTATTTAATGCCGATGCAATTTCTGTGTTTCATCGTCAATAAGAAGGTGAGAGGGAAACAGTAAACCTGAAGACAAACATCTGAATCTATAACTAGTGTCACAATAATGGTTCAAACATAGACAGTAAGAATAGTCAGTCTACTTGTACTTAAGTCGGCATTGTGCGTTTTTTTTTTATTCCGATGCAATATCTGTGTTTCATCGTCAATAAGAGGGTCAGAGGGATACAGTAAACCTGAAGTGAAGCATCGGAATCTATAACTAATGTTACAGAAATGGTTCAAAACATAGACAGTAAGGAGAGTCAGTCTTCTTGTACTTAAGGCGACATTGTGCCTCTTGTATTTAATTCCGATGCAATTTCGGTTTTTCCTCGTCAATAAGGAGGTCCAAGGGATACAGTATACATATAGTGAAGCATCGGAATCCAAAACTGGTCTCACAAGGAATGTTCAAAACATAGTCAGTTAGAGGAGTCAGTCTTCGTGTACTTAAGTCGGCATTGTGCCTATTGTATTTAATTCCGATGCAATTTCTGTGTTTCATCGTCAATAAGAAGGTCTGAGGGATACAGTAAAACTGAAGTGAAGCATCGGAATCTAAAACTGGTCTCACAGGAAATGTTCAAAGCATAGTCAGTAAGAGGAGTCAGTCTTCTTGTACTTAAGTCGGGGTTGTACCTTTTGAATTTGATTCCGATGCAATTTCTGTGTTTCGTCGTCAATAAGAAGGTCCAAGGGATACAGTAAACCTGAAGTGAAGCATCGCAGTCTAAAACCGGTCTAACAGGAAAGGTTCAAAACATAGACAGTAAGAAGAGCCAGTCTTCTTGTACTTGAGTCGGCATTGTGCTTTTTGTATTTAATTCCAATGAAATTTGTATGTTTCATCGTCAATAAGAAGTTCAGAGGGATACAGTAAACCTGAAGTGAAGCATCGGAATCTATAACTAGTGTCACAGGAATGGTTCAAAACATAGACAGTAAGAGGAGTCAGTCTTCTTGTACTTAAGTCGGCATTGTGCCTTTTGTATTTAATTCCGATTCAACTTCTGTATTTCATCGTCAATAACAAGGTCCAAGAGTTACAGTAAACATATATTGAAGCATCGGAATCTAAAACTGGTCTCAGAGGAAATGTTCAAAACATAGTCAGTACGAGGACTCAGTCATTTTCTACTTAAGTCGGCATTATGCCTTTTGTATTTAATTACGATGCAATTTCTGTGTTTCATCGTCATAATAAGGTCAGAGGGATACAATTAACCTGAAGTGAAGCATCGGAATCTATAACTAGTGTCACAGGAATGGTTCAGAACATAGACAGTAAGAAGAGTCGGTCTTCTTGTACTTAAGGTGGCATTGTGCCTTTTGTATTTAACTCCGATGCAATTTCTGTGTTTCATCGTCAATAAGAAGGTCCAAGGGATACAGTATACATATAGTGAAGCATCGGAATTCAAAACTGGTCTCACAGGAAATGTTCAAAACATAGTCAGTAAGAGGAGTCAGTCTTCTTGTACTTAAGTCGGCATTATGCCCTTTGTATTTAATTCCAATGCAATTTCTGTGTTTCATCGTCAATAAGAAAGTCCAAGGGATACAGTAAAGCTGAACTGAAGCATCGAAATCTATAACTAGTGTCACAGGAATGGTTCAAAACTTAGACAGTAAGAAGAGTCAGTCTTCTTGTACTTAAGTCGGCATTGTGCCTTTTGTAATAAATTCCGATGCAATTTCTGTGTTTCATCGTCAATACGAAGGAGAGAGGGATACAGTAAACCTGAAGTGAAGCATCGGAATCTATAACTAGTGTCACAGGAATGGTTCAAAACTTAGACAGTAAGAAGAGTCAGTCTTCTTGTACTTAAGTCGGCATTGTGCCTTTTGTATTTCATTCCGATGCAACTTCTGTATTTCATCGTCAATAAGAAGGTCCAAGAGTTACAGTATACATACAGTGAAGCATCGGAATCTAAAACTGGTCTCACAGGAAATGTTCAAAACATAGTCAGTAAGAGGAGTCAGTCTTTTTGTACTTAAGTCGGCATTGTGCCTTTTGTATTTCATTGCGATGCAATTTCTGTGTTTCATCGTCAATAAGAACGTCCAAGGGATACAGTAAACATATAGTGAAGCATCGGAATCCAAAACTGGTCTCACAGGAAATGTTCAAAACATAGTCAGTAAGTAGAGTCGTTCTTCTTGTACTTAAGTCGCCATTATGCCGTTTGTATTTAATTCCAATGCAATTTCTGTGTTTCATCTTCAAGAAGAAGGTCCAAGGGATACAGTAAACCTGAAGTGAAGCATCGGAATCTAAAACTGGTCTCACAGGAAATGTTCAAAGCATAGTCAGTACGAGGAGTCAGTCTTCTTTTACTTAAGTCGGCATTGCGCCTATTGTATTTAATTCCGATGCAATTTCTGTGTTTCACCGTCAATATGAAGGTGAGAGGGATACAGTAAACCTGAAGTGAAGCATCGGAATCTATAACATTGACAGTAAGAAGAGTCAGTCTTCTTGTACCTAAGTCGGCATTGTGCCTTTCTTAATTAATTCTGATGCAACTTCAGTGTTTCGTCGTCAAGAAGAAGGTCCAAGGGATACAGTAAACATATTGTGAAGCACCGGAATCTATAACTGGTCTCACAGGAAATGTTCAAATCATAGTAGTAAGAGGAGTCAGTCTTCCTGTACTTAAGTCGGCATTGTGCCTTTCGTATTTAATTCCGATGCAATTTCTGTGTTTCATCGTCAATAAGAAGGTCCAAGGGATACAGTATTCCTGAAGTGAAGCATCGCAGTCTAAAACCGGTCTCACAGGAAAGGTTCAAAACATAGAAAGTAAGAAGAGCCAGTCTTCTTGTACTTGAGTCAGCATTGTGCTTTTTGCATTTAATTCCAATGGAATTTCTGTGTTTCATCGTCAATAAGAAGGTCAGAGGGATACAGTAAACCTGAAGTGAGGCATCGGAATCCATAACTAGTGTCACAGGAATGGTTCAAAACATAGACAGTTATAACAGTCAGTCTTCTTGTACTTAAGTCGGCATTGTGCCTTTTGTATTTAATTCCGATGCTATTTCTGTGTTTCATCGTCAACAAGAAGGTCAGAGGGATACAGTAATCCTGATGTGATGCATCGGAATCTATAACTAGTGTCACAGGAACGGTTCAAAACATAGACAGTAAGACGAGTCAGTCTTCTTGTACTTAAGTCGGCATTGTGCCTTTTGTATTTCATTACGATGCAATTTCTGTATTTCATCGTCAATACGAAGGTCCAAGAGATACAGTAAACATATAGTGAAGCATCGGAATCTAAAACTGGTCTCACAGGAAATGTTCAAAACATACTCAGTAAGAGGAGTCAGTCTTTTTGTACTTAAGTCGGCATTGTGCCTTTTTATTTAATTCCGATGCAATTTCTGTGTTTCATCGTCAATAAGAAGGTCAGAGGTATACAGTAAACCTGATGTGAATCATCGGAATCTAAAACTGGTCTCACAGGAATTGTTCAAAACACAGTCAGTAAGAGGAGTCAGTCTTCTTGAACTTAAGTGGGCATTGTGCCTTTTGTATTTAATTCCGATGCAATTTCTGTGTTTCATCGTCAATAAGAAGGTGAGAGGGATACAGTAAGCCTCAAGTGAAATATCTGAATCTATAACTATTGTCACAATAATGGTTCAAACATAGACAGTAAGAAGAGTCAGTCTTCTTGTACTTAAGTCGGCTTTGTGCCTTTTGTATTTAATTCCAATGCAATTTCTGTGTTTCATCGTCAATAAGAAGGTCAGACGGATACAGTAAACTTGAATTGAAGCATCGGAATCTATAACTAGTGTCACAGGAATGGTTCGAAACATAGACAGTAAGGAGAGTCAGTCATCTTGTACTTAAGGCGGCATTGTGCCTTTCGTATTTAATTCCGATGTAATTTCTGTGTTTCATCGTCAATAAAAAGGTCCAGGGGATATAGTAAACATATAGTGAAGCATCGGAATCCAAAACTGGTCTCACAGGAAATGTTCAAACATAGTCAGTAAGAAGAGTCAGTCTTCATGCACTTAAGTCGGCATTATGCCTTTTGTATTTAATTCCAATGCAACATCAGTGTGTCATCGTCAATAACAAGGCCCAAGGGATACAGTAAACCTGAAGTAAAACATTTGAATCCATAACTAGTGTCACAATAATGGTTCAAACATAGACAGTAAGTAGAGTCATTCTTCTTGTACTTAAGTAGGCATTGTGCCTCTCCTATTTCATTCTGATGTTACTTCTGTGTTTCGTCGTCAATAACAAGATTAAAGGCATACAGTAATCCTAAAGTGAAGCGTCGGAATCTGAAACCGGCCTCACAGGAAAGATTCAAAACATAGACAGTAAGAAGAGCCAGTCTTCTTGTAATTGAGTCCTTATTGTGCCTTTTATATTATTTCCGTTGCAATTTCTGTGTTTCATCGTCAATAAGAAGGTCAGAGGGATTCAGTAAACCTGAACTGAAGCATCGGAATCTAAAACCGGTCTCACAGGAAAGGTTCAAATCGTAGACAGTAAGAAGAGTCAGTCTTCTTGTACTTTAGTCAGCATTGTGCATTTTGTATTTAATTCCGATGCAATTTCTGTGTTTTATCGTCAATAAAAGGTCAGAGGGATACAGCAAACCTGAAGAGAAGCATCGGAATCTATAACTTGTGTCAGAGGAATGGTTCAAAACATAGTCAGTAAGAAGAGTCAGTCTTCTTGTACTTAAATCGGCATTGTGCCTTTTGTATTTAATTCCGATGCAATTTCTGTGTTTCATCGTCAATAAGAAGCTCAGAGGGATACAGTAAACCCGACGTAAGGCAGCGGAATCTATAACTAGTGTCACAGGAATGGTTTTAAACATAGACAGTAAGAAGAGTCAGTCTTTTTGTACTTAAGTCTGCAATGTGCCTTTTGTATTTAATTCCGATGCAATTTCTTTGCTTCATCATCAATAGGAAGGTCAGAGGGATACAGTAAACCAGAAGTGAAGCATCGGAATCTTTAACTAGTGTCACAGCAATGGTTCAAATCATAGACAGTAGGAAGAGTCAGTCTTCTTGTAGTTAAGTCGGAATTGTGCTTTTCTATTTAATTCCGATGGGATTTCTGTGTTCCGTCGTCAATAAGAAGGTCGAAGGGATACAGTAAACCTGACGTTAAGCATCGGAATCTAAAACCGGTCTACAGGAAAGGTTCAAAACATTGACAGTAAGAAGAGCCAGTCTTCTTGTACTTGAGTCGGCATTGTGCCTTTTATATTTAATTCCGATGCAATCTGTGTTTCATCGTCAATAAGAAGGTCAGAGGTATACAGTAAACATATAGTGAAGCATCGAAGTCCAAAACTGGTCTCACAGGAAATCTTCATAGCATAGTCAGTGAGAGGAATCTGTCTTCTTTTACTTAGGTTGGCATTGTGCCTTTTGTATTTAATTACGATGCAAATTCTGAGTTTCATCGTCAATAAGAAGGTCAAGGGATACAGTAAACCTGAAGTGAAGCATCGTAATCAATAACTAGTGTCACAGAAATGGTTCAAACATTGACAGTAAGAAGAGTCAGTCTTTTTGTACATAAGTCTGCAATGTGCCTTTTGTATTTAATTCCGATGCAATTTCTGTGCTTCATCGTCAATAAGAAGGTACAAGGGATACAGTAAACCTAAAGTGAAGCATCGCAGTCTAAAACCGGTCTCACAGGAAAGGTTCAAAACATAGACAGTAAGAAGAGCCAGTCTTCTTGCAATTGAGTCGGCATTGTGCTTTTTGTATTTAATTCCAATGCAATTACTGTGTTTCATCGTCAATAAGAAGGTCAGAGGGATACAGTAAACCTGAGGTAAAGCATCGGAATCTATAACTAGTGTCACAGGAATGGTTCAAAACATAGACAGTAAGAAGAGTCAGTCTTCTTCTACTTAAGTCGGCATTGTGCCTTTTGTATTTCATTCCGATGCAATTTCTGTATTTCATCGTCAATAAGAAGGTCCAAGGGTTACAGTAAACATATAGTGAAGCATCGGAATCTAAAACTGGTCTCACAGGAAATGTTCAAAACATAGTCAGTAACAGGAGTCAGTCTTCTTGTACTTAAGTCAGCATTGTGCCTTTTGTATTTAATTCCGATGCAATTTCTGTGTTTCATCGTCAATAAGAAGGTCAGAGGGATACAGTAAACCTGAAGTGAAGCATCGGAATCTAAAACCGGTCTCACAGGTTAGGTTCAAAGCATAGACAGTAAGAAGAGCCAGTCTTCTTGTACTTGAGTCGGCATTGTGTCTTTTATATTTAATTCCGATGAAATTTCTGTGCTTCATCGTCAATTAGAAGGTCGGAGGGATACAGTAAACCTGAAGTGAAGCATCGGAATCTATAACTAGTGTCACAGGAATGGTTCAAAACATAGACAGTAAGAAGAGTCAGTCTTCTTGTACTTAAGTCAGCATTGTGCCTTTTGTATTTAATTCCGATGCAATCTCTGTGTTTCATCGTCAATAAGAAGGTCCAAGGGATACAGTAAACATATAGTGAAGCATCGGAATCTAAAACTAGTCGCAAAGGAAATGTTCAAAACATAGTCAGTACGAGGAGTCAGTCTTTTTGTACTTAAGTCGGCATTGTACATTTTGTATTTAATTCCGATGCAATTTCTGTGATTCATCGTCAATAAGAATGTCAGAGGGATACAGTAAACCTGAAGTGATGCATCGGAATCTAAAACTGGTCTCACAGGAAATTTTCAAACATAATCAGTAAGAGGAGTCAGTCTTCTTGTACTTAAGTCGGCATTGTGCCTTTTGTATTTAATTCCTATGCAATTTCTGTGTTTCATCGTCAATAAGAAGGTGAGAGTAATACAGTTAACCTGAAGTGAAACATCTGAATCTATAACTAGTGTCACAATAATGGTTCAAACAAGGACATAAGAAGAGTCAGTCTTCTTGTAGTTAAGTCGGCATTGTGCCTTTTGTATTTAATTGCGATGCAATTTCTGTGTTTCATCGTCAATAAGAAGGTCAGAGGGATACAGTAAACCTGAAGTGAAGCATCGGAATCTATAACTAGTGTCACAGGAATGGTTCAAAACATAGACAGTAAGAAGAGTCAGTCTTCTTGTACTTAAGGCGGCATTGTGCCTTTTGTATTTAATTACGATGCAATCTCTGTGTTTCATCGTCAATAAGAAGGTCCAAGGGATACAGTAAACATATAGTGAAGCTTTGGAATCCAAAACTGGTCTCACAGGAAATGTTCAAAACATAGTCAGTAAGTAGAGTCAGTCTAATTTGTACTTAAGTCGGCATTATGCCTTTTGTATTTAATTCCAATGCAATTTCTGTGTTTCATCGTCAATAAGAAGGTCCAAGGGATACAGTAAACCTGAAGTGAAGCATCGGATTCTAAAACTCGTCTCACAGGAAATGTTCAAAGCATAGTCAGTAAGAGGAGTCAGTCTTCTTTTACTTAAGTCGGCATTGTGCCTACTGTATTTAATTCCGATGCAATTTCTGTGTTTCATCGTCAATAAGACGGTCAGAGGGATACAGTAAACCCGAAGTGAAGCATCGAAATCTATAACTAGTGTCACAGGAGTGGCTCAAAACATAGACAGTAAGAAGAGTCAGTCTTAATGTACTTAAGTCGGCATTGTGCCTTTCCTATTTAATTCTGATGCAACTTTTGGTTTCGTCGTCAATAACAAGGTCCAAGGGATACAGTAAACCTGAAGTGAAGCGTCGGAATCTGAAACCGGCCTCACAGGAAAGGTACAAAACATAGACAGTAAGAAGAGCCAGTCTTCTTGTACTTAAGTCGGCATTGTGCCTTTTATATTTAATTCCGATGCAATTTCTGTGTTGTATCGTCAATAAGACGGTCAGAGGGATACAGTAAACCTAAAGTGAAGCATCGGAATCTATAACTAGTGTCACAGGAATGGTTCAAAACTTCGACAGTAAGAAGAGTCAGTCTTCTTGTACTTAAGTCGGCATTGTGCCTTTTGTATTTCATCCTGATGCAACTTCTGTATTTCATTGTCAATAAGAAGATCCATGAGTTACAGTAAACATATAGTGAAGCATCAAAATCTAAAACTGGTCTCACAGGAAATGTTCAAAACACAGTCAGGGAGAGGAGTCAGTCTTTTTGTACATAAGTCGGCATTGTGCCTTTTGTATTTAATTCCGATACGACTTCTGTGTTTCATCGTCAATAACAAGGTGAGAGTAATACAGTTAACCTGAAGTGAAACATCTGAAACTATAACTAGTGTGACAATAATTATTCAAACATAGACAGTAAGAAGAGTCAGTCTTCTTGTACTTAAGTCGGCATTGTGCCTTTTGTATTTCATTCCGATGCAACTTCTGTATTTCGTCGTCAATAAGAAGGTCCAAGGGATACAGTAAACATATAGTGAAGCATCAGAATCAAAAACAGGTCTCACAAGAAATGTTCAAAACATAGTCAGTAAGTAGAGTCGGTCTTGTTGTACTTAAGTCGGCATTGCGCCTATTGTGTTTAATTCCGATGCAATTTCTGTGTTTCATCGTCAATAAGACGCTCAGAGGGATACAGTAAACCCCAAGGGAAGCATCGGAATCTATAACTAGTGTCACAGGAATGGTTCAAAACATAGACAGTAAGAAGAGCCAGTCTTCTTGCACTTGAGTCGGCATTGTGCTTTTTGTATTTAATTCCTATGCAATTACTGTGTTTCATCGTCAATAAGAGGGTCAGAGGGATACAGTAAACCTGAAGTGAAGCATCGGAATCAATAACTAGTGTCACACGAATGGTTCAAAACATAGACAGTAAGAAGAGTCAGTCTTCAAGTACTTAAGTCGGCATTGTGCTTTTCCTATTTAATTCTGATGCAACTATTAGTTTCGTCGTCAATAACAATGTCCAAGGGATACAGTAAACCTGAAGTCAAGCGTCGGAATCTGAAATCGGCCTCACTGGAAAGGTTCTAAACATTGACAGTAAGATGAGCCAGTCTTCTTGTACTTGAGTCGCCATTGTGCCTTTTATATTTAATTCCGATGGTGTTTCTGTATTTCACCGTCAATAGAAAGGTGAGAGGGAGACAGTAAACCTGAAGTGAAGCGTCGGAATCAATAACTAGTGTCACAAGAGTGGTTCAAAACTTAGACAGTAAGAAGTGTCAGTCTTCTTGTACTTAAGTCGGCATTGTGCCTTTTGTATTTCATTCCGATGCAACTTCTGTATTTCATCGTCAATAAGAAGGTCCCAGAGTTACAGTAAACATAAAGTGAAGCATCGGAATCTAAAACTGGTCTCAGAGGAAATGTTCAAAGCATAGTCAGTAAGAGGAGTCAGTCTTCTTTTACTTAAGTCGGCATTGTGCCTACTGTATTTAATTCCGATGCAATTTCTGTGTTCCATCGTCAATAAGACGGTCAGAGGGATAAAGTAAACCCGAAGTGAAGCATCGAAATCTAATACTAGTGTCACAGGAGTGGCTCAAAACATACACAGTAAGAAGAGTAAATCTTCATGTACTTAATTCGGCATTGTGCCTTTCCTATTTAATTCTGATGCTACTTTTAGTTTCGTCGTCAATAACAAGGTCCAAGGGATACAGTAAACCTGAAGTGAAGCGTCGGAATCTGAAACCGGCCTCACAGGAAAGGTTCAAAACATAGACAGTAAGAAGAGCTAGTCTTCTTGTACTTGAGTCGGCATTGTGCCTTTTATATTTAACTCCGATGCAATTTCTGTGTTTCATCGTCAATAAGACGGTCAGAGGGATACAGTAAACCTAAAGTGAAGCATCGGAATCTATAACTAGTGTCACAGGAATGGTTCAAAACTTCGAGAGTAAGAAGAGTCAGTCTTCTTGTACCAAAGTCGGCATTGTGCCTTTTGTATTTCATGCTGATGCAACTTCTGTATTTCATCGTCAATAAGAAGATCCAAGAGTTACACTAAACATATAGTGAAGCATCGGAATCTATAACTGGTCTCACAGGAAATGTTCAAAACATAGTCAGTAAGAGGAGTCAGTCTTTTTGTACATAAGTCGGCATTGTACCTTTTGTATTTAATTCCGATGCGATTTCTGTGTTTCATCGTCAATAACAAGGTGAGAATAATACAGTTAACCTGAAGTGAAACATCTGAAACTATAACTAGTGTGACAATAATGGTTCAAACATAGACAGTAAGAAGAGTCAGTCTTCTTGTACTTAAGTCGGCATTGTGCCTTTTGTATTTCATTCCGATGCAACTTCTGTGTTTCATCGTCCATAAAAAGGTCAGAGGGATAGAGTAAACCTGAAGTGAAGCATCGGAATCTATAACTAGTGTCACAGGAATGGTTCAAAAGATAGACAGTAAGAAGAGTCAGTCTTCTTGTACTTAAGGCGGCATTGTGCCTTTTTTAATTAATTCCGATGCAATTTCTGTGTTTCATCGTCAATAAGAAGGTCCAAGGGATACAGTAAACATATAGTGAAGCATCGGAATCCAAAACTGGTCTCACAGGAAATGTTCAAAACATAGTCAGTAAGTAGAGTCAGTCTTCGTGTACTTAAATCGGCATTATGCCTTTTGTATTTAATTCCAATGCAATTTCTGTGTTTCATCGTCAATAAGAAGCTCCAAGGGATACAGTAAACCTGATGTGAAACATCGGAATCTAAAACTGGTCTCACAGGAAATGTTCAAAGCATAGTCAGTAAGAGGAGTCAGTCTTCTTTTACTTAAGTCGCCATTGTCCCTACTGTATTTAATTCCGATCCTATTTCTGTGTTTCATGGTCAATAAGACGGTCAGAGGGATACAGTAAACCCGAAGTGAAGCATCGGAAACTATAACTAGTGTCACAGGAATGGTTCACAACTTAGACAGTAAGAAGAGTCAGTCTTCTTGTACTTAAGTCGGCATTGTGCCTTTTGTATTTAATTCCGATGCAATTTCAGTGTTTCATCGTCAATAAGAAGGTGAGAGGGATACTGTCAACCTGAAGTGAAGCATCGGAATCTATAACTAGTGCCACAGGAATGGTTCAAATCATAGACAGTAAGAAGAGTCAGTCTTATTGTACTTAAGTCGGCATTGTGCCTTTTGTATTTCATTCCGATGCAACTTCTGTATTTCGTCGTCAATAAGAAGGTCCAAGGGATACAGTAAACATATAGTGAAGCATCAGAATCAAAAACAGGTCTCACAAGAAATGTTCAAAACATAGTCAGTAAGTAGAGTCGGTCTTCTTGTACTTAAGTCGGCATTGCGCCTATTGTATTTAATTCCGATGCAATTTCTGTGTTTCATCTACAATAAGACGCTCAGAGGGATACAGTAAACCCCAAGTGAAGCATCGGAATCTATAACTAGTGTCACAGGAATGGTTCAAAACATAGACAGTAAGAAGAGTCAGTTTTCTTGTACTTAAGTCGGCATTGTGCCTTTTGTATTTAAGTCCGATGCTATTTCTGTGTTTCATCGTCAATAGGAAGGTCAGAAGGATACAGTAAACCTGAAGTGAAGCATCGGAATCTATAACTAGTGTCACAGGAACGGTTCAAAACATAGACAATAAGAAGAGTCAGTCTTCTTGTACTTAAGTCGGCATTGTGCCTTTTGTATTTAATTACGATGCAATTTCTGTGTTTCATCGTCCTAATAAGGTCAGAGGGATACAATTAACCTGAAGTGAAGCATCGGAATCTATAACTAGTGTCACAGGAATGGTTCAGAACATAGACAGTAAGAAGAGTCGGTCTTCTTGTACTTAAGGTGGCATTGTGCCTTTTGTATTTAACTCCGATGCAATTTCTGTGTTTCATCGTCAATAAGAAGGTCCAAGGGATACAGTATACATATAGTGAAGCATCGGAATTCAAAACTGGTCTCACAGGAAATGTTCAAAACATAGTCAGTAAGAGGAGTCAGTCTTCTTGTACTTAAGTCGGCATTATGCCCTTTGTATTTAATTCCAATGCAATTTCTGTGTTTCATCGTCAATAAGAAAGTCCAAGGGATACAGTAAAGCTGAACTGAAGCATCGAAATCTATAACTAGTGTCACAGGAATGGTTCAAAACTTAGACAGTAAGAAGAGTCAGTCTTCTTGTACTTAAGTCGGCATTGTGCCTTTTGTAATAAATTCCGATGCAATTTCTGTGTTTCATCGTCAATACGAAGGAGAGAGGGATACAGTAAACCTGAAGCGAAGCATCGGAATCTATAACTAGTGTCACAGGAATGGTTCAAAACTTAGACAGTAAGAAGAGTCAGTCTTCTTGTACTTAAGTCGGCATTGTGCCTTTTGTATTTCATTCCGATGCAACTTCTGTATTTCATCGTCAATAAGAAGGTCCAAGAGTTACAGTATACATACAGTGAAGCATCGGAATCTAAAACTGGTCTCACAGGAAATGTTCAAAACATAGTCAGTAAGAGGAGTCAGTCTTTTTGTACTTAAGTCGGCATTGTGCCTTTTGTATTTCATTGCGATGCAATTTCTGTGTTTCATCGTCAATAAGAACGTCCAAGGGATACAGTAAACATATAGTGAAGCATCGGAATCCAAAACTGGTCTCACAGGAAATGTTCAAAACATAGTCAGTAAGTAGAGTCGTTCTTCTTGTACTTAAGTCGCCACTATGCCGTTTGTATTTAATTCCAATGCAATTTCTGTGTTTCATCTTCAAGAAGAAGGTCCAAGGGATACAGTAAACCTGAAGTGAAGCATCGGAATCTAAAACTGGTCTCACAGGAAATGTTCAAAGCATAGTCAGTACGAGGAGTCAGTCTTCTTTTACTTATGTCGGCATTGCGCCTATTGTATTTAATTCCGATGCAATTTCTGTGTTTCGCCGTCAATATGAAGGTGAGAGGGATACAGTAAACCTGAAGTGAAGCATCGGAATCTATAACATTGACAGTAAGAAGAGTCAGTCTTCTTGTACCTAAGTCGGCATTGTGCCTTTCTTAATTAATTCTGATGCAACTTCAGTGTTTCGTCGTCAAGAAGAAGGTCCAAGGGATACAGTAAACATATTGTGAAGCACCGGAATCTATAACTGGTCTCACAGGAAATGTTCAAATCATAGTAGTAAGAGGAGTCAGTCTTCCTGTACTTAAGTCGGCATTGTGCCTTTCGTATTTAATTCCGATGCAATTTCTGTGTTTCATCGTCAATAAGAAGGTCCAAGGGATACAGTATTCCTGAAGTGAAGCATCGCAGTCTAAAACCGGTCTCACAGGAAAGGTTGAAAACATAGAAAGTAAGAAGAGCCAGTCTTCTTGTACTTGAGTCGGCATTGTGCTTTTTGCATTTAATTCCAATGGAATTTCTGTGTTTCATCGTCAATAAGAAGGTCAGAGGGATACAGTAAACCTGAAGTGGGGCATCGGAATCCATAACTAGTGTCACAGGAATGGTTCAAAACATAGACAGTTATAACAGTCAGTCTTCTTGTACTTAAGTCGGCATTGTGCCTTTTGTATTTAATTCCGATGCTATTTCTGTGTTTCATCGTCAACAAGAAGGTCAGAGGGATACAGTAATCCTGATGTGATGCATCGGAATCTATAACTAGTGTCACAGGAACGGTTCAAAATATAGACAGTAAGACGAGTCAGTCTTCTTGTACTTAAGTCGGCATTGTGCCTTTTGTATTTCATTACGATGCAATTTCTGTATTTCATCGTCAATACGAAGGTCCAAGAGATACAGTAAACATATAGTGAAGCATCGGAATCTAAAACTGGTCTCACAGGAAATGTTCAAAACATACTCAGTAAGAGGAGTCAGTCTTTTTGTACTTAAGTCGGCATTGTGCCTTTTTATTTAATTCCGATGCAATTTCTGTGTTTCATCGTCAATAAGAAGGTCAGAGGGATACAGTAAACCTGATGTGAATCATCGGAATCTAAAACTGGTCTCACAGGAATTGTTCAAAACACAGTCAGTATGAGGAGTCAGTCTTCTTGAACTTAAGTGGGCATTGTGCCTTTTGTATTTAATTCCGATGCAATTTCTGTCTTTCATCGTCAATAAGAAGGTGAGAGGGATACAGTAAGCCTCAAGTGAAATATCTGAATCTATAACTATTGTCACAATAATGGTTCAAACATAGACAGTAAGAAGAGTCAGTCTTCTTGTACTTAAGTCGGCTTTGTGCCTTTTGTATTTAATTCCAATGCAATTTCTGTGTTTCATCGTCAATAAGAAGGTCAGACGGATACAGTAAACTTGAATTGAAGCATCGGAATCTATAACTAGTGTCACAGGAATGGTTCGAAACATAGACAGTAAGGAGAGTCAGTCATCTTGTCCTTAAGGCGGCATTGTGCCTTTCGTATTTAATTCCGATGTAATTTCTGTGTTTCATCGTCAATAAAAAGGTCCAGGGGATATAGTAAACATATAGTGAAGCATCGGAATCCAAAACTGGTCTCACAGGAAATGTTCAAACATAGTCAGTAAGAAGAGTCAGTCTTCATGCACTTAAGTCGGCATTATGCCTTTTGTATTTAATTCCAATGCAACATCAGTGTGTCATCGTCAATAACAAGGCCCAAGGGATACAGTAAACCTGAAGTAAAACATTTGAATCCATAACTAGTGTCACAATAATGGTTCAAACATAGACAGTAAGTAGAGTCATTCTTCTTGTACTTAAGTAGGCATTGTGCCTCTCCTATTTCATTCTGATGTTACTTCTGTGTTTCGTCGTCAATAACAAGATTAAAGGCATACAGTAATCCTAAAGTGAAGCGTCGGAATCTGAAACCGGCCTCACAGGAAAGATTCAAAACATAGACAGTAAGAAGAGCCAGTCTTCTTGTAATTGAGTCCTTATTGTGCCTTTTATATTATTTCCGTTGCATTTTCTGTGTTTCATCGTCAATAAGAAGGTCAGAGGGATTCAGTAAACCTGAACTGAAGCATCGGAATCTAAAACCGGTCTCACAGGAAAGGTTCAAATCGTAGACAGTAAGAAGAGTCAGTCTTCTTGTACTTTAGTCAGCATTGTGCATTTTGTATTTAATTCCGATGCAATTTCTGTGTTTTATCGTCAATAAAATGTCAGAGGGATACAGCAAACCTGAAGAGAAGCATCGGAATCTATAACTTGTGTCAGAGGAATGGTTCAAAACATAGTCAGTAAGAAGAGTCAGTCTTCTTGTACTTAAATCGGCATTGTGCCTTTTGTATTTAATTCCGATGCAATTTCTGTGTTTCATCGTCAATAAGAAGCTCAGAGGGATACAGTAAACCCGACGTAAAGCAGCGGAATCTATAACTAGTGTCACAGGAATGGTTTTAAACATAGACAGTAAAAAGAGTCAGTCTTTTTGTACTTAAGTCTGCAATGTGCCTTTTGTATTTAATTCCGATGCAATTTCTTTGCTTCATCATCAATAGGAAGGTCAGAGGGATACAGTAAACCAGAAGTGAAGCATCGGAATCTTTAACTAGTGTCACAGCAATGGTTCAAATCATAGACAGTAGGAAGAGTCAGTCTTCTTGTAGTTAAGTCGGAATTGTGCTTTTCTATTTAATTCCGATGGGATTTCTGTGTTCCGTCGTCAATAAGAAGGTCGAAGGGATACAGTAAACCTGACGTTAAGCATCGGAATCTAAAACCGGTCTACAGGAAAGGTTCAAAACATTGACAGTAAGAAGAGCCAGTCTTCTTGTACTTGAGTCGGCATTGTGCCTTTTGTATTTAATTCCGATGCAATCTGTGTTTCATCGTCAATAAGAAGGTCAGAGGTATACAGTAAACATATAGTGAAGCATCGAAGTCCAAAACTGGTCTCACAGGAAATCTTCATAGCATAGTCAGTGAGAGGAGTCTGTCTTCTTTTACTTAGGTTGGCATTGTGCCTTTTGTATTTAATTACGATGCAAATTCTGAGTTTCATCGTCAATAAGAAGGTCAAGGGATACAAAAAACCTGAAGTGAAGCATCGTAATCAATAACTAGTGTCACAGAAATGGTTCAAACATTGACAGTAAGAAGAGTCAGTCTTTTTGTACATAAGTCTGCAATGTGCCTTTTGTATTTAATTCCGATGCAATTTCTGTGCTTCATCGTCAATAAGAAGGTCCAAGGGATACAGTAAACCTAAAGTGAAGCATCGCAGTCTAAAACCGGTCTCACAGGGAAGGTTCAAAACATAGACAGTAAGAAGAGCCAGTCTTCTTGCAATTGAGTCGGCATTGTGCTTTTTGTATTTAATTCCAATGCAATTACTGTGTTTCATCGTCAATAAGAAGGTCAGAGGGATACAGTAAACCTGAGGTAAAGCATCGGAATCTATAACTAGTATCACAGGAATGGTTCAAAACATAGACAGTAAGAAGAGTCAGTCTTCTTCTACTTAAGTCGGCATTGTGCCTTTTGTATTTCATTCCGATGCAATTTCTGTATTTCATCGTCAATAAGAAGGTCCAAGGGTTACAGTAAACATATAGTGAAGCATCGGAATCTAAAACTGGTCTCACAGGAAATGTTCAAAACATAGTCAGTAACAGGAGTCAGTCTTCTTGTACTTAAGTCAGCATTGTGCCTTTTGTATTTAATTCCGATGCAATTTCTGTGTTTCATCGTCAATAAGAAGGTCAGAGGGATACAGTAAACCTGAAGTGAAGCATCGGAATCTAAAACCGGTCTCACAGGTTAGGTTCAAAGCATAGACAGTAAGAAGAGCCAGTCTTCTTGTACTTGAGTCGGCATTGTGTCTTTTATATTTAATTCCGATGAAATGTCTGTGCTTCATCGTCAATTAGAAGGTCGGAGGGATACAGTACACCTGAAGTGAAGCATCGGAATCTATAACTAGTGTCACAGGAATGGTTCAAAACATAGACAGTAAGAAGAGTCAGTCTTCTTGTACTTAAGTCAGCATTGTGCCTTTTGTATTTAATTCCGATGCAATCTCTGTGTTTCATCGTCAATAAGAAGGTCCAAGGGATACAGTAAACATATAGTGAAGCATCGGAATCTAAAACTAGTCGCAAAGGAAATGTTCAAAACATAGTCAGTACGAGGAGTCAGTCTTTTTGTACTTAAGTCGGCATTGTACCTTTTGTATTTAATTCCGATGCAATTTCTGTGATTCATCGTCAATAAGAATGTCAGAGGGATACAGTAAACCTGAAGTGATGCATCGGAATCTAAAACTGGTCTCACAGGAAATTTTCAAACATAATCAGTAAGAGGAGTCAGTCTTCTTGTACTTAAGTCGGCATTGTGCCTTTTGTATTTAATTCCTATGCAATTTCTGTGTTTCATCGTCAATAAGAAGGTGAGAGTAATACAGTTAACCTGAAGTGAAACATCTGAATCTATAACTAGTGTCACAATAATGGTTCAAACAAGGACATAAGAAGAGTCAGTCTTCTTGTAGCTAAGTCGGCATTGTGCCTTTTGTATTTAATTCCGATGCAGTTTCTGTGTTTCATCGTCAATAAGAAGGTCAGAGGGATACAGTAAACCTGAAGTGAAGCATCGGAATCTATAACTAGTGTCACAGGAATGGTTCAAAACATAGACAGTAAGAAGAGTCAGTCTTCCTGTACTTAAGGCGGCATTGTGCCTTTTGTATTTAATTACGATGCAATCTCTGTGTTTCATCGTCAATAAGAAGGTCCAAGGGATACAGTAAACATATAGTGAAGCTTTGGAATCCAAAACTGGTCTCACAGGAAATGTTCAAAACATAGTCAGTAAGTAGAGTCAGTCTAATTTGTACTTAAGTCGGCATTATGCCTTTTGTATTTAATTCCAATGCAATTTCTGTGTTTCATCGTCAATAAGAAGGTCCAAGGGATACAGTAAACCTGAAGTGAAGCATCGGATTCTAAAACTCGTCTCACAGGAAATGTTCAAAGCATAGTCAGTAAGAGGAGTCAGTCTTCTTTTACTTAAGTCGGCATTGTGCCTACTGTATTTAATTCCGATGCAATTTCTGTGTTTCATCGTCAATAAGACGGTCAGAGGGATACAGTAAACCCGAAGTGAAGCATCGAAATCTATAACTAGTGTCACAGGAGTGGCTCAAAACATAGACAGTAAGAAGAGTCAGTCTTCATGTACTTAAGTCGGCATTGTGCCTTTCCTATTTAATTCTGATGCAACTTTTGGTTTCGTCATCAATAACAAGGTCCAAGGGATACAGTAAACCTGAAGTGAAGCGTCGGAATCTGAAACCGGCCTCACAGGAAAGGTTCAAAACATAGACAGTAAGAAGAGCCAGTCTTCTTGTACTTAAGTCGGCATTGTGCCTTTTATATTTAATTCCGATGCAATTTCTGTGTTTTATCGTCAATAAGACGGTCAGAGGGATACAGTAAACCTAAAGTGAAGCATCGGAATCTATAACTAGTGTCACAGGAATGGTTCAAAACTTCGACAGTAAGAAGAGTCAGTCTTCTAGTACTTAAGTCGGCATTGTGCCTTTTGTATTTCATCCTGATGCAACTTCTGTATTTCATTGTCAATAAGAAGATCCAAGAGTTACAGTAAACATATAGTGAGGCATCAAAATCTAAAACTGGTCTCACAGGAAATGTTCAAAACACAGTCAGGGAGAGGAGTCAGTCTTTTTGTACATAAGTCGGCATTGTGCCTTTTGTATTTAATTCCGATACGACTTCTGTGTTTCATCGTCAATAACAAGGTGAGAGTAATACAGTTAACCTGAAGTGAAACATCTGAAACTATAACTAGTGTGACAATAATTTATCAAACATAGACAGTAAGAAGAGTCAGTCTTCTTGTACTTAAGTCGGCATTGTGCCTTTTGTATTTCATTCCGATGCAACTTCTGTATTTCGTCGTCAATAAGAAGGTCCAAGGGATACAGTAAACATATAGTGAAGCATCAGAATCAAAAACAGGTCTCACAAGAAATGTTCAAAACATAGTCAGTAAGTAGAGTCGGTCTTCTTGTACTTAAGTCGGCATTGCGCCTATTGTGTTTAATTCCGATGCAATTTCTGTGTTTCATCGTCAATAAGACGCTCAGAGGGATACAGTAAACCCCAAGGGAAGCATCGGAATCTATAACTAGTGTCACAGGAATGGTTCAAAACATAGACAGTAAGAAGAGCCAGTCTTCTTGCACTTGAGTCGGCATTGTGCTTTTTGTATTTAATTCCAATGCAATTACTGTGTTTCATCGTCAATAAGAGGGTCAGAGGGATACAGTAAACCTGAAGTGAAGCATCGGAATCAATAACTAGTGTCACACGAATGGTTCAAAACATAGACAGTAAGAAGAGTCAGTCTTCAAGTACTTAAGTCGGCATTGTGCTTTTCCTATTTAATTCTGATGCAACTATTAGTTTCGTCGTCAATAACAAGGTCCAAGGGATACAGTAAACCTGAAGTCAAGCGTCGGAATCTGAAATCGGCCTCACTGGAAAGGTTCTAAACATTGACAGTAAGATGAGCCAGTCTTCTTGTACTTGAGTCGCCATTGTGCCTTTTATATTTAATTCCGATGGTGTTTCTGTATTTCACCGTCAATAGAAAGGTGAGAGGGAGACAGTAAACCTGAAGTGAAGCGTCGGAATCAATAACTAGTGTCACAAGAGTGGTTCAAAACTTAGACAGTAAGAAGTGTCAGTCTTCTTGTACTTAAGTCGGCATTGTGCCTTTTGTATTTCATTCCGATGCAACTTCTGTATTTCATCGTCAATAAGAAGGTCCCAGATTTACAGTAAACATAAAGTGAAGCATCGGAATCTAAAACTGGTCTCACAGGAAATGTTCAAAGCATAGTCAGTAAGAGGAGTCAGTCTTCTTTTACTTAAGTCGGCATTGTGCCTACTGTATTTAATTCCGATGCAATTTCTGTGTTCCATCGTCAATAAGACGGTCAGAGGGATAAAGTAAACCCGAAGTGAAGCATCGAAATCTAATACTAGTGTCACAGGAGTGGCTCAAAACATACACAGTAAGAAGAGTAAATCTTCATGTACTTAATTCGGCATTGTGCCTTTCCTATTTAATTCTGATGCTACTTTTAGTTTCGTCGTCAATAACAAGGTCCAAGGGATACAGTAAACCTGAAGTGAAGCGTCGGAATCTGAAACCGGCCTCACAGGAAAGGTTCAAAACATAGACAGTAAGAAGAGCTAGTCTTCTTGTACTTGAGTCGGCATTGTGCCTTTTATATTTAACTCCGATGCAATTTCTGTGTTTCATCGTCAATAAGACGGTCAGAGGGATACAGTAAACCTAAAGTGAAGCATCGGAATCTATAACTAGTGTCACAGGAATGGTTCAAAACTTCGAGAGTAAGAAGAGTCAGTCTTCTTGTACCTAAGTCGGCATTGTGCCTTTTGTATTTCATGCTGATGCAACTTCTGTATTTCATCGTCAATAAGAAGATCCAAGAGTTACACTAAACATATAGTGAAGCATCGGAATCTATAACTGGTCTCACAGGAAATGTTCAAAACATAGTCAGTAAGAGGAGTCAGTCTTTTTGTACATAAGTCGGCATTGTACCTTTTGTATTTAATTCCGATGCGATTTCTGTGTTTCATCGTCAATAACAAGGTGAGAATAATACAGTTAACCTGAAGTGAAACATCTGAAACTATAACTAGTGTGACAATAATGGTTCAAACATAGACAGTAAGAAGAGTCAGTCTTCTTGTACTTAAGTCGGCATTGTGCCTTTTGTATTTCATTCCGATGCAACTTCTGTGTTTCATCGTCCATAAAAAGGTCAGAGGGATAGAGTAAACCTGAAGTGAAGCATCGGAATCTATAACTAGTGTCACAGGAATGGTTCAAAAGATAGACAGTAAGAAGAGTCAGTCTTCTTGTACTTAAGTCGGCATTGTGCCTTTTGTATTTCATTCCGATGCAACTTCTGTATTTCGTCGTCAATAAGAAGGTCCAAGGGATACAGTAAACATATAGTGAAGCATCGGAATCCAAAACTGGTCTCACAGGAAATGTTCAAAACATAGTCAGTAAGTAGAGTCAGTCTTCGTGTACTTAAATCGGCATTATGCCTTTTGTATTTAATTCCAATGCAATTTCTGTGTTTCATCGTCAATAAGAAGCTCCAAGGGATACAGTAAACCTGATGTGAAACATCGGAATCTAAAACTGGTCTCACAGGAAATGTTCAAAGCATAGTCAGTAAGAGGAGTCAGTCTTCTTTTACTTAAGTCGCCATTGTCCCTACTGTATTTAATTCCGATCCTATTTCTGTGTTTCATGGTCAATAAGACGGTCAGAGGGATACAGTAAACCCGAAGTGAAGCATCGGAATCTATAACTAGTGTCACAGGAATGGTTCACAACTTAGACAGTAAGAAGAGTCAGTCTTCTTGTACTTAAGTCGGCATTGTGCCTTTTGTATTTAATTCCGATGCAATTTCAGTGTTTCATCGTCAATAAGAAAGTGAGAGGGATACTGTCAACCTGAAGTGAAGCATCGGAATCTATAACTAGTGCCACAGGAATGGTTCAAATCATAGACAGTAAGAAGAGTCAGTCTTATTGTACTTAAGTCGGCATTGTGCCTTTTGTATTTCATTCCGATGCAACTTCTGTATTTCGTCGTCAATAAGAAGGTCCAAGGGATACAGTAAACATATAGTGAAGCATCAGAATCAAAAACAGGTCTCACAAGAAATGTTCAAAACATAGTCAGTAAGTAGAGTCGGTCTTCTTGTACTTAAGTCGGCATTGCGCCTATTGTATTTAATTCCGATGCAATTTCTGTGTTTCATCTACAATAAGACGCTCAGAGGGATACAGTAAACCCCAAGTGAAGCATCGGAATCTATAACTAGTGTCACAGGAATGGTTCAAAACATAGACAGTAAGAAGACTCAGTTTTCTTGTACTTAAGTCGGCATTGTGCCTTTTGTATTTAAGTCCGATGCTATGTCTGTGTTTCATCGTCAATAGGAAGGTCAGAAGGATACAGTAAACCTGAAGTGAAGCATCGGAATCTATAACTAGTGTCACAGGAACGGTTCAAAACATAGACAGTAAGAAGAGTCAGTCTTCTTGTACTTAAGTCGGCATTGTGCCTTTTGTATTTAATTCCGATGCTATTTCTGTGTTTCATCGTCAATAAGAAGGTCAGAGGGATTCAGTGAACCTGATGTGAAGCATCGGAATCTAAAACCGGTCTCACAGGAAGTGTTCAAATCGTAGACAGTAAGATGAGTCAGTCTTCTTGTAGTTAAGTCGGCATTGTGCCTTTTGTATTTAATTCCGATGAAATTTCTGTGTTCCATCGTCAATAAGAAGGTCGGAGGGATACAGTAAACGTGAAGTGAAGCATCGGAATCTATAACTAGTGACACAGGAATGGTCAAAAGATAGACAGTAAGAAGAGTCAGTCTTCTTGTACATAAGTCGGCATTGTGCCTTTCTTATTTAATTCTGATGCAACTTCTGTGTTTCGTCGTCAAGAAGAAGGTCCACGGGATACAGTAAAGATATTGTGAAGCACCGGAATCTAAAACTGGTCTCACGGGAAATGTTCAAATCATAGTAGTAAGAGGAGTCGGTCTTCTTGTACTTAAAACGGCATTGTGCCTTTTGTATTTAATTCCAATGCAATTTCTGTGTTTCACCGTCAATAAGAAGGTCCAAGGGATACAGTAAACCTGAAGTGAAGCATCGGAATCCATAACTAGTGTCTCAGGAATGGTTCAAAACATAGACAGTAAGAAGAGTCAGTCTTCTTGTACTTAAGTCGGCATTGTGCCTATTGTATTTAATTCCGATGCTATTTCTGTGTTTCATCGTCAATAAGAAGGTCAGAGGGATACAGTAAACCTGAAGTGAAGCATCGGAATCTATAACTAGTGTCACAGGAACGGTTACAAGCATAGACAGTAAGAAGAGTCAGTCTTCTTGTACTTAAGTCGGCATTGTGCCTTTTGTATTTAATTCCGATGCAATTTCTGTGTTTCGTCGTCAAGAAGAAGGTCCAAGGGATACAGTAAACATATTGTGAAGCACCGGAATCTAAAACTGGTCTCACAGGAAATGTTCAAATCATAGTAGTAAGAGGAGTCCGTCTTCTTGTACTTAAAACGGCATTGTGCCTTTTGTATTTAATTCCGATGCAATTTCTGTGTTTCATCGTCAATAAGAAGGTCCAAGGGATACAGTAAACCTGAAGTGAGGCATCGCAGTCTAAAACCGGTCTCACAGGAAAGGTTCAAAACATAGAAAGTAAAAGAGCCAGTCTTCTTGTACTTGAGTCGGCATTGTGCATTTTGTATTTCATTCCAATGAAATTTCTGTGTTTCATCGTCAATAAGAAGGTCAGAGGGATACAGTAAACCTGAAGTGAAGCATCGGAATCCATAACTAGTGTCACAGGAATGGTTCAAAACATAGGCAGTAAGAAGAGTCAGTCTTCTTGTACTTAAGTCGGCATTGTGCCTTTGTATTTAATTCCGATGCTATTTCTGTGTTTCATCGTCAATAAGAAGGTCAGAGGGATACAGTAAACCTGAAGTGAAGCATCGGAATCTATAACTAGTGTCACAGGAACGCTTCAAAACATAGACAGTGAGAAGAGTCAGTCTTCTTGTACTTAAGTCGGCATTGTGCCTTTTGTATTTCATTCCGAAGCAATTTTTGTATTTCATCGTCAATAAGAAGGTCCAAGAGTTACAGTAAACATATAGTGAAGCATCGTAATCTATAACTGGTCTCACAGGAATTGTTCAAAACATAGTCAGTAAGAGGAGTCAGTCTTCTTAAACTTAAGTCGGCATTGTGCCTTTTGTATTTAATTCCGATGCAATTTCTGTGATTCATCGTCAATAAGAAGGTCAGAGGGATACAGTAAACCTGAAGTGAAGCATCGGAATCTATAACTAGTGTCACAGGAATGGTTCAAAACATAGACAGTAAGAAGAGTCAGTCTTCTTGTACTTAAGTCGGCATTGTGCCTTTTGTATTTAATTCCGATGCTATGTCTGTGTTTCATCGTCAATACCAAGGTCCAAGGGACACAGTAAACATATAGTGAAGCATTGGAAACTAAAACTGGTCTCACAGTAAATGATCAAACTTAGCCAGTAAGAGGAGTCAGTCTTCTTGTACTTAAGTCGGCATTGTGCCTCTCCTATTTAATTCAGACGTTACTTCTGTGTTTCGTCGTCAATAACAAGGTCAAAGGCATACAGTAAAAATGAAGTGAAGAGTCGGAATCTGAAACCGGCCTCACAGGAAAGGTTCAAAACATAGACAGTAAGAAGAGCCAGTCTTCTTGTACTTGAGTCGGCATTGTGCCTTTTATATTTAATTCCGATGCATTTTCTGTGTTTCATCGTCAATAGGAAGGTGAGAGGGATACAGTAAACCTGAAGTGAAGCATCGGAATCTATTACTAGTGTCACAGGAATGGTTCAAAACATAGACAGCAAGAAGAGTCAGTCTTCTTGTACTTAAGTCGGCATTGTGCCTTTTGTATTTAATTCCGATGCTATATCTGTGTTTCATCGTCAATAACAAGGTCCAAGGGATACAGTAAACATATAGTGAAGCATCGGAATCTAAAACTGGTCTCACAGTAAATGATCAAACTTAGCCAGTAAGAGGAGTCAGTCTTCTTGTACTTAAGTCGGCATTGTGCCTTTTGTATTTAATTCCGATGCATTTTCTGTGTTTCATCGTCAATAAGAAGGTCAGAGGGATACAGAAAACCTGAAGTGAAGCATCGGAATCTAAAACTGGTCTCACAGGAAACGTTCAAAACATTGTCAGTAAGAAGAGTCAGTCTTTTTGTACTTAAGTCGGCATTGTACCTTTTGTATTTAATTCCGGTGTCATTTCTGTGTTTCATAGTCAATAAGAAGGTCAGAGGGATACAGTAAACCTGAAGGGAAGCATCGGATTCTATAACTAGTGTCACAGGAATGGTTTAAAACATAGACAGTAAAAGGGGTCACTCTTCTTGTACTTAAGTCGGCGTTGTGCCTTTTCTATTTAATTCCGATGCAATTTCTGTGTTTCATCGTCAATAACAAGGTCAGAGGGATACAGTAAACCTGAAGTGAAGCATTGGAATCTATAAGTAGTGTCACAGCAATGGTTCAAATAATAGACAGTAAGAAGCGACAGTCTTCTTGTACTTAAGTCAGCAATGTGCATTTTTTATTTAATTCCGATGCAATTTCTGTGTTTCATCGTCAATAAGAAGGTCAGAGGGATACAGTAAACCTGAAGTGAAGCATCGGAATCTATAACTAGTGTCACAGGAATGGTTCAAAACATAGACAATAAGAAGAGTCTGTCTTCTTGTACTTAAGTCGGCATTGTGCCTTTTGTATTTAATTCCGATGCTATGTCTGTGATTCATCGTCAATAACAAGGTCCAAGGGATACAGTAAACATATAGTGAAGCATCGGAATCTAAAACTGGTCTCACAGGAAATGTGCAAAACATAGAAGTAAGAGGGGTCAGTGTTCTTGTACTTAAGTCGGCATTGTGCCTTTTGTATTTAATTCCGATGCAATTTCTGTGTTTCATCGTCAATAACAAGGTCCAAGGGATACAGTAAACCTAAAGTGAAGCATCGCAGTTTAAAACCGGTCTCACAGGAAAGGTTCAAAGCATAGACAGTAAGAAGAGCCAGTCTTCTTGCACTTGAGTCGGCATTGTGCTTTTTGTATTTAATTCCAATGCAATTTCTGTGTTTCATCGTCAATAAGAAGGTCAGAGGGATACAGTAAACCTGAAGTGAGGCATCGGAATCTATTACTAGTGTCACAGGAATGGTTCAAATCATAGACAGTAGGAAGAGTCAGTCTTCTTCTACTTAAGTCGGCATTGTGCCTTTTGTATTTAATTCCGAAGCAATTTGTGTGTTTCATCGTCAATAAGAAGGTCAGAGGGATACAGTAAACGTGAAGTGAAGCATCGGAATCTATAACTAGTGTCACAGGAATGGTTCAAAACATAGACAGTAAGTAGAGTCAGTCTTCTTGTACTTAAGTCGGCATTGTGCCTTTCTTATTTAATTCTGATGCAACGTCTGTGTTTCGTCGTCAACTAGAAGGTCCAAGAGTTACAGTAAACATATAGTGAAGCATCGGAATCTAAAACTGGTCTCACAGGAAATGTTCAAAACATATTCAGAAAGAGGAGTCAGTCTTTATGTATTTAAGTCGGCATTGTGCCTTTTTATTTAATTCCGATGCAATTTCTGTGTTTCATCGTCAATAAGAAGGTCAGAGGGATACAGTAAACCTGAAGTGAAGCATCGGAATCTAAAACTGGTCTCACAGGAATTGTTCAAAACATAGTCAGTAAGAGGAGTCAGTCTTCTTAAACTTAAGTCGGCATTGTGCCTTTTGTATTTAATTCCGATGCAATTTCTGTGTTCCATCGTCAATAAGAAGGTGAGTGGGATACAGTAAACCTGAAGTGAAATATCTGAATCTATAACTATTGTCACAATAATGGTTCAAACATAGACAGTAAGAAGAGTCTGTCTTCTTGTACTTAAGTCGGCATTGTGCCTTTTAAATTTCATTCCGATGCAATTTCTGTGTTTCATCGTCAATAAGAAGGTTCAAGGGATACAGTAAACATATAGTGAACCATCGGAATCCAAAACTGGTCTCACAGGAAATGTTCAAACATAGTCTGTAAGAAGAGTCAGTTTTCTTGCACGTAAGTCGGCATTATGCCTATTGTATTTAATTCCAATGCAACATCAGTGTGTCATCGTCAATAAGAAGGTCCAAGGGATACAGTAAACCTGAAGTAAAACATCTGAATCTATAACTAGTGTCACAATAATGGTCCAAACATAGACAGTAAGTAGAGTCAGTCTTCTTGTACTTAAGTCGGCATTGTGCCTCTCCTATTTAATTCTGATGTTACTTCTGTGTTTTGTCGTCAATAACAAGGTCAAAGGCATACAGCAAACCTGAAGTGATGGGTCGGAATCTGAAACCGGCCTCACAGGAAAGGTTCAAAAAATAGACAGTAAGAAGAGCCAGTCTTCTTGTACTTGAGTCGGCATTGTGCCTTTTATATTTAATTCCGATGCAATTTCTGTGATCCATCGTCAATAGGAAGGTGAGAGGGATACAGTAAACCTGAAGTGAAGCATCGGAATCTATTACTAGTGTCACAGGAATGGTTCAAAACATAGACAGTAAGAAGAGTCAGTCTTCTTGTACTTAAGTCGGCATTCTGCCTCTTGTATTTAATTCCGATGCTAAGTCTGTGTTTCATCGTCAACAACAAGGTCCGAGGGATACAGTAAACATATAGTGAAGCATCGGAATCTAAAACTGGTCTCACAGTAAATGTTCAAACATAGTTAGTAAGAGGAGTCAGCCTTCTTGTACTTAAGTCGGCATTGTGCCTTTTGTATTTAATTCCGATGCAATTTCTGTGTTTCATCGTCAATAAGAAGGTCAGAGGGATACAGTAAACCTGAAGTGAAGCATCGGAATCTATAACTAGTGTCACAGGAATGGTTCAAAGCATAGACAGTAAGAAGAGTCAGTCTTCTTGTACTTAAGGCGGCATTGTGCCTTTTGTATTTAATTCCGTTGCAATTTCTGTGTTTCATCGTCAATAAGAAGGTCCAAGGGATACAGTAAACATATAGTGAAGCATCAGAATCAAAAACAGGTCTCACAGGAAATGTTCAAAACATAGTCAGTAAGTAGAGTCGGTCTTCTTGTACTTAACTCGGCATTGCGCCTATTGTATTTAATTCCGATGCAATTTCTGTGTTTCATCGTCAATAAGATGCTCAGAGGGATACAATAAACTCGAAGTGAAGCATCGGAATCTATAACTAGTGTCACAGGAATGGTTCAAAACAAGACAGTAAGAAGAGTCAGTCTTCTTGTACTTAAGTCGGCATTGTGAATTTTTATTTAATTCCGATGCAATTTCTGTGTTTCATCGTCAATAAGAAGGTCATAGGGATACAGTAAACCTGAAGTGGAGCATCGTAATCTACAACTGGTCTCACAGGAATTGTTCAAAACATAGTCAGTAAGAGGAGTCAGTCTTCTTAAACTTAAGTCGGCATTGTGCCTTTTGTATTTAATTCCTATGCAATTTTTGTGTTTCATCGTCAATAAGAAGGTGAGAGGGATACAGTAGTCCGAAGTGAAATATCTGAATCTATAACTATTGTCACAATAATGGTTCAAACATAGACAGTAAGAAGAGTCAGTCTTCTTGTACTTAAGTCGGCTTTGTGCCTTTTGTATTTAATTCCGATGCAATTTCTGTGATTCATCGTCAATAAGTATGTCAGAGGGATACAGTAAACCTAAAGTGAAGCATCGGAATCTATAAGTAGTGTCACAGGAATGGTTCAAAACATAGACAGTAAGAAGAGTCAGTCATCTTGTCCTTAAGGCTGCAATGTGCCTTTTGTATTTAATTCCGATGCAATTTCCGTGATTCATCGTCAATAAGAAGGTCGAGGGGATACAGTAAACCTGAAGTAAAACATCTGAATCTATAACTAGTGTCACAATAATGGTTCAAACATAGACAGTAAGTAGAGTCAGTCTTCTTGTACTTAAGTCGGCTTTGTGCCTTTTATATTTTATTCCGATGCAATTTCTGTATTCCATCGTCAATAGGAAGGTGAGAGGGATACAGTAAACCTGAAGTGAAGCATAGGAATCTATTACTAGAGTCACAGGAATGGTTCAAAACATAGACAGTAAGAAGAGTCAGTCTTCTTGTACTTAAGTCGGCATTGTGCCTCTTGTATTTAATTCCGATGCTAAGTCTGTATTTCATCGTCAACAACAAGGTCCAAGGGATACAGTAAACATATAGTGAAGCATCGGAATCTAAAACTGGTCTCACAGTAAATGATCAAACATAGCCAGTAAGAGGAGTCAGTCTTCTTGTACTTAAGTCGGCATTGTGCCTTTTGTATTTAATTCCGATGCATTTTCTGTGTTTCATCGTCAATACGAAGGTCAGAGGGATACAGTAAACCTGAAGTGAAGCATCGGAATCTATAACTAGTCTCACAGCAATGGTTCAAAACATGGACAGTGAGAAGCGTCAGTCTTCTTGAACTTAAGTCGCCAATGTGCAATTTGTATTTAATTCAGATGCAATTTCTGTGTTTCATCGTCAATAAGGTTGTCAGGGGGATTCAGTAAACCTTAAGTGAAGCATCAGAATCTATAACTAGTGTCACAGGAATGATTCAAAACACAGTCAGTAAGAAGAGTCTGTCTTCTTGTATTTAAGTCGGCATTGTACCATTTCTATTTACTTCCGATGCAATTTCTGTGTTTCAACGTCAATAAGAAGGTCAGAGGGATTCAGTAAACCTGGAGTGAAGCATCGGAATCTGAAACCGGTCTCACAGGAAAGGTTCAAATCGTAGACAGTAAGAAGAGTCAGTCCACTTGTACTAAAGTCAGCATTGTGCCTTTTGTATTTAATTCCGATGCAATTTCTGTGTTTCATCGTCAATAAAAGGTCAGAGGGATACAGCAAACCTGAAGAGAAGCATCGGAATCTATAACTTGTGTGACAGGAATGGTTCAAAACATAGTCAGTAAGAAGAGTCAGTCTTCTTGTACTTAAGTCGGCATTGTGCATTTTGTATTTAATTTCGATGCAATTTCTGTGTTTCATCGTCAATAAGAAGGTCAGAGGGATACAGTAAACCTGAAGTGAACCATCGGAATCTAAAACCGGTCTCACTGGAGAGTTTCAAAACATAGACAGTAAGAAGAGCCAGTCTTCTTGTACTTGAGTCGGCATTATGTCGTTTGTATTTAATTCCGATGCAATTTCTGTGCTTCATCGTCAATAAGAAGGTCGGAGGGATACAGTAAACCTGAAGTGAAGCATCGGAATCTATAATTAGTGTCACAGGAATGGTTCAAACCATAGATAGTAAGAAGAGTCAGTCTTCTTGTACTTAGGTCGGCATTGTGCCTTTTGTATTTAATTCCGATGTAATTTCTGTGTTTTATCGTCAAGAAGAAGGTCCACGGGATACAGTAAACATATTGTGAAGCACCGGAATCTAAAACTGGTCTCACAGGAAATGTTCAAATCATAGTAGTAAGAGGTTCGGTCTTCTTGTACTTAAAACGGCATTGTTCCTTTTGTATTCAATTCCGATGCAATTTCTGTGTTTCACGGTCAATAAGAAGGTCCAAGGGATACAGTAAACCTGAAGTGAAGCACGCAGTCTAAAACCGGTCTCACAGGAAAGGTTCAAAACATAGAAAGTAAGAAGAGCCAGTCTTCTTGTACTTAAGTCGGCATTGTGCCTATTGTATTTAATTCCGATGCTATTTCTGTGTTTCATCATCAATAAGAAGTTCAGAGGGATACAGTAAACCTGAAGTGAAGCATCGGAATCTATAACTAGTGTCACAGGAACGGTTCATAACATAGACAGTAAGAAGAGTCAGTCTTCTTGTACTTAAGTCGGCATTGTGCCTTTTGTATTTCATTCCGATGCAATTTCTGTATTTCATCGTCAACAAGAAGGTCCAAGAGTTACAGTAAACAATAGTGAAGCATCGGAATCTAAAACTGGTCTCACAGGAAATGTTCAAAGCATATTCAGTAAGAGGAGTCAGTCTTTATGTACTTAAGTCGGCATTGTGCCTTTTTATTTAATTCCGATGCAATTTCTGTGTTTCATCATCAATAAGAAGGTCAGAGAGATACAGTAAACCTGAAGTGAAGCATCGGAATCTAAAACTGGTCTCACAGGAATTGTTCAAAACATAGTCAGTAAGAGGAGTCAGTCTTCTTAAACTTAAGTCGGTATTGTGACTTTTGTATTTAATTCCGATGCAATTTCTGTGTTTCATCGTCAATAAGAAGGTGAGTGGGATACAGTAAACCTGAAGTGAAATATCTGAATCTATAACTATTGTCACAATAATGGTTCAAACATAGACAGTAAGAAGAGTCAGTCTTCTTGTACTTAAGTCGGCTTTGTGCCTTTTGTATTTAGTTTCGATGCAATTTCTGTGTTTCGTCGTCAATAAGAAGATCAGAGGGATACAGTAAACCTGAAGTGAAGCATCGGAATCTATAACTAGTGTCACAGGAATGGTTCGAAACATAGACAGTAAGAAGAGTCAGTCATCTTGTCCTTAAGGCGGCATTGTGCCTTTTAAATTTCATTCCGATGCAGTTTCTGTGTTTCATCGTCAATAAGAAGGTTCAAGGGATACAGTAAACATATAGTGAACCATCGGAATCCAAAACTGGTCTCACAGGAAATGTTCAAACATAGTCTGTAAGAAGAGTCAGTTTTCTTGCACTTAAGTCGGCATTATGCCTTTTGTATTTAATTCCAATGCAACATCAGTATGTCATCGTCAATAAGAAGGTCCAAGGGATACAGTAAACCTGAAGTAAAACATCTGAATCTATAACTAGTGTCACAATAATGGTCCAAACATAGACAGTAAGTAGAGTCAGTCTTCTTGTACTTAAGTCGGCATTGTGCCTCTCCTATTTAATTCTGATGTTACTTCTGTGTTTTGTCGTCAATAACAAGGTCAAAGGCATACAGCAAACCTGAAGTGATGGGTCGTAATCTGAAACCGGCCTCACAGGAAAGGTTCAAATCATAGACAGTAAGAAGAGCCAGTCTTCTTGTACTTGAGTCGGCATTGTGCCTTTTATATTTAATTCCGATGCAATTTCTGTGTTCCATCGTCAATAGGACCCTCGGGAGAGCCTGTAACTCCTAGAGGGCGCGTCCCCAGGTGGCGGATCGGGGAACGCCTCCCAGATATGGGTGGTAGGAGGGAAATCAAATACCTCCCGCGGACCAACAGGCCGGGCAGAGCAAGTTCGTTAGCTGAAGTGAAAGCAACTGCTCTAGGGGTAGGCATCCCCGAAATCAAGACCCTGGTCCTCCAGGTTGGGGGTTGTGCTTAGGGCCAGCGACCCTATCACAGGATCCTGTAGGAGAAAATGGATTGCTACGAATCAGAATGACAAGAATGCTGGGCCACCAAACTTGATGACGAACTTGCAAAATTTAAAGGTTATGAATATGGGAACATGGAATGGATTAAGTCTCTATAGATCAGGATCACTGATAAATGTCATACAGGAACTTGAAAGGTATAAAATGGGTTTAGTTGCAGTACAAGAAACCAGATGGACGGGTAATGGAAGTATAAACAAAAATAAGTATACAATAATGTATGGGGGAAATGATACACAAATACATGCACTAGGGACAGGATTTATAATAAACAACAAATTGTTACCTTTTATTAGGAAATTTGAGGCAGTGAATGAAAGGATATCTCACATTACGATTCAATGCAAATATAAGACTTTAAATGTTATAAATTGCCATGCTCCAACAGAGGATAAAGAGGACAATATTAAAGAAGAATTTTACAACAAATTGGAACAGGTATATGATACATTCTCGAAAAATTCAATTAAAATAATTCTAGGAGATTTCAATGCCAAGTTAGGACATGAAAATCATTATAAACCTACAATTGGACCTCATAGTCTACATCAGCAGAGTAATGAAAACGGAACAAAACTTATTAGCTTTGCCACTTCCAAAAACATGTTGATCAAAAGTACATATTTTGCACATAAAGATATACATAAACAAACATGGGCTTCAAGAGATGGCATCACAAAAAATCAAATTGATCATGTATTAATCGAAAAACAACATCATAAATGCATACATGATATCAGAAGTCAAAGGGGAGCAGACTGTGATTCGGATCACTTTCTTGTAAAAGCCAAGTTCAAGATCTCACTCTCAAGACATAAATGGTCTAAATTAAATGGTGTTCCTAGGTTTAATACAATGAAACTGAAAAACCCAAACATTCTCAACCAGTACATTAGAGAATTAGAAACACACAAACCTGAAGTGGAAAGTAAAATTAACAATGATGATACTAATCAAGCCTGGAACGCTCTGAAAGAAAATATCACACGAGCAACTACCTCAGTTTTGGGACATTTTACTACAACTAAGAACCCCTGGTTTGATGCCGAGTGCTCGAACGCTATCGAAGATAGAAAATTAGCAAGGGAAAAATTCCTACAAAAACCAATAACACAAAACAAACTTATTTTTGAAGAGAAACAGAAATTTGCCAGGAAACTCATTAGGAAAAAGAAAAGGGATTTTATGAATTACAAATTAAAAAGAGCTGAGAATGACCGTACCACAGACTCCAGAGGATTTTTCAAGAGCATAAATATGTTTAAAAGTGGGAATATAAAAAATTATGGACAGTTCATAACAGACCCAGATGGCTCCTTGCTAACAGAAAGAAGTGACATTGCTAACAGATGGAAGGAATATTTTAATGAGTTACTAAATGCTCCAACTATAAGCGTCTCTCAGGAAGATGACAATGAATATCTTACTGCTGACCCATCGGACGAAGAGCCCAGCTTAGCAGAAATTAAAGAAAGCATCAAGAAGCTGAAGAGACATAAAGCTCCTGGAAGTGATGGTATAGACACAGATATATGGAAGCTCAGTAAATTTCCTTTTGTAAACTGCTTACACAAAATCATCACCAACATCTGGAAGCAGGAACAGGTCCCACATGAGTGGAAAGAAGTAGTTGTGTGCCCTATATACAAGAAGGGGGACCCAACAAATTGTTCAAACTACAGAGGAATTGCGTTACTAAACACAACATATAAAATTCTGACAAATATACTGTTAGCAAGGATAAGCCCTTACGTTGAAGACTCCCTAGATGATGCCCAATGTGGATTTAGACCTAACAGATCGACTATTGACAATATATATGTCCTAAGGATGTTGGGTGAAAAGAAATATGAATTCAATCAAAATGTACATATGCTTTTCATTGATTTTAAAAAAGCTTTTGACAGTATCAACAGGGAATATTTATGGAAGTGCATGAGGCAGATTGGCATCCCTAACAAATTGATAAATTTAATAAAATCTTGCACTTTAAACTCAAAATACAAAATAAAAGTAGCTAGCAAACTTTCTGAAGACTTTGAGGTTAAAACTGGAGTCAAACAAGGGGATTCACTCTCACCAGTTCTTTTTAACATAGTAATCAATAGAATAATCCAAAAAGTAAAGCTACTACAAATTGGAGCACAACTGGAAAGCAAAATTAACATTGTAGCATACGCTGATGACATTGCATTATTATCTGACAGTGAGAATGATTTGAAGCTTCTTACAGCACAATTAATTAAAGCCACAAATGGCACAGGCCTCCAGCTGAATACAGACAAAACAATGTACTTTATCTTATCCCGCTATCCATCAAATAATAATGTACTGCAAATTAATAACACAGCTTTCACAAAGACAAATGAATTTAATTACCTTGGTACAATAGTAACCTCTGACAACTCCATAAAAATTGAAATAGAATCACGAATTCAGAAGGCTAACAAATGCTACTATAGTCTCTTGACAGTTTTCAAAAGCAAGTTAATTTCTAGGAACACCAAACTACAAGTATACAAATCATTGATTATACCAGTACTCACCTATGGATCTGAAACCTGGACTCTCACAAAAAAAGAGGAAAACAGATTAAGAGTATTTGAACGAAAAATTTTGAGAAAAATATTTGGACCCATAAGAGATAGGATCAGTGATGAATGGAGATTGCTAAATAACAATGAAATTTACAAATTATATAAAGACTCCGATATAGTGGCCAAAATTAAAGCCAAAAGACTGAAATGGATAGGGCATGTCATCAGAGCACCACCAAACAGGACCATCAAGAAAGTGACTGAAGAGATTCCCACCGGAAGACGACCTCTTGGACGCCCACGCATGAGATACTTGGACAATATTCAAGACGATCTCAGAAAACTAGGACATGACAGACAGTGGCAAATTACTTGTAAAGACAGAGCAAAGTGGTTCAACATTGTCCATTCTGCAGCAAAAAGCCTTCATGGATTGTAATGCTTAATAATAATAATAATAATCGTCAATAGGAAGGTGAGAGGGATACAGTAAACCTGAAGTGAAGCATCGGAATCTATTACTAGTGTCACAGGAATAGTTCAAAACATAGACAGTAAGAAGAGTCAGTCTTCTTGTACTTAAGTCGGCATTGTGCCTCTTGTATTTAATTCCGATGCTAAGTCTGTGTTTCATCGTCAACAACAAGGTCCGAGGGATACGGTAAACATATAGTGAAGCATCGGAATCTAAAACTGGTCTCACAGTAAATGTTCAAACATAGTTAGTAAGAGGTGTCAGCCTTCTTGTACTTAAGTCGGCATTGTGCCTTTTGTATTTAATTCCGATGCTATTTCTGTGTTTCATCGTCAATAAGAAGGTCAGAGGGATACAGTAAACCTGAAGTGAAGCATCGGAATCTATAACTAGTGTCACAGGAATGGTTCAAAGCATAGACAGTAAGAAGAGTCAGTCTTCTTGTACTTAAGGCGGCATTGTGCCTTTTGTATTTAATTCCGATGCAATGTCTGTGTTTCATCGTCAATAAGAAGGTCCAAGGGATACAGTAAACATATAGTGAAGCATCAGAATCAAAAACGGGTCTCACAGGAATTGTTCAAAACATAGTCAGTAAGTAGAGTCGGTCTTCTTGTACTTAACTCGGCATTGCGCCTATTGTATTTAATTCCGATGCAATTACTGTGTTTCATCGTCAATAAGATGCTCAGAGGGATACAATAAACTCGAAGTGAAGCATCGGAATCTATAACTAGTGTCACAGGAATGGTTCAAAACAAGACAGTAAGAAGAGTCAGTCTTCTTGTACTTAAGTCGGCATTGTGAACTTTTATTTAATTCCGATGCAATTTCTGTGTTTCATCGTCAATAAGAAGGTCATAGGGATACAGTAAACCTGAAGTGGAGCATCGTAATCTACAACTGGTCTCACAGGAATTGTTCAAAACATAGTCAGTAACAGGAGTCAGTCTTCTTAAACTTGAGTCGGCATTGTGCCTTTTGTATTTAATTCCTATGCAATTTCTGTGATTCATCGTCAATAAGAAGGTGAGAGGGATACAGTAAACCGAAGTGAAATATCTGAATCTATAACTATTGTCACAATAATGGTTCAAACATAGACAGTAAGAAGAGTCAGTCTTCTTGTACTTAAGTCGGCTTTGTGCCTTTTGTATTTAATTCCGATGCAATTTCTGTGATTCATCGTCAATAAGTATGTCAGAGGGATACAGTAAACCTGAAGTGAAGCATCGGAATCTATAACTAGTGTCACAGGAATGGTTCAAAACATAGACAGTAACAAGAGTCAGTCATCTTGTCCTTAAGGCGGCAATGTGCCTTTTGTATTTAATTCCGATGCAATTTCCGTGATTCATCGTCAATAAGAAGGTCGAAGGGATACAGTAAACATATAGTGAAGCATCGGAATCCAAAACTGGTCTCACAGGAAATGTTGAAACATAGTCAGTAAGAAAAGTCAGTTTTCTTGCACTTAAGTCGGCATTATGCCTATTTGTATTTAATTCTACTGCAACATCAGTGTGTCATCGTCAATAAGAAGGTCCAAGGGATACAGTAAACCTGAAGTAAAACATCTGAATCTATAACTAGTGTCACAATATTGGTTCAAACATAGACAGTAAGTAGAGTCAGTCTTCTTGTACTTAAGTCGGCTTTGTGCCTTTTATATTTTATTCCGATGCAATTTCTGTGTTCCATCGTCAATAGGAAGGTGAGAGGGATACAGTAAACCTGAAGTGAAGCATCGGAATCTATTACTAGTGTCACAGGAATGGTTCAAAACATAGACAGTAAGAAGAGTCAGCCTTCTTGTACTTAAGTCGGCATTGTGCCTCTTGTATTTAATTCCGATGCTAAGTCTGTATTTCATCGTCAACAACAAGGTCCAAGGGATACAGTAAACATATAGTGAAGCATCGGAATCTAAAACTGGTCTCACAGTAAATGATCAAACATAGCCAGTAAGAGGAGTCAGTCTTCTTGTACTTAAGTCGGCATTGTGCCTTTTGTATTTAATTCCGATGCATTTTCTGTGTTTCATCGTCAATACGAAGGTCAGAGGGATACAGTAAACCTGAAGTGAAGCATCGGAATCTATAACTAGTCTCACAGCAATGGTTCAAAACATGGACAGTGAGAAGCGTCAGTCTTCTTGAACTTAAGTCGCCAATGTGCAATTTGTAATTAATTCAGATGCAATTTCTGTGTTTCATCGTCAGTAAGGATGTCAGGGGGATTCAGTAAACCTGAAGTGAAGCATCAGAATCTATAACTAGTGTCACAGGAATGATTCAAAACACAGTCAGTAAGAAGAGTCTGTCTTCTTGTATTTAAGTCGGCATTGTGCCTTTTCTATTTACTTCCGATGCAATTTCTGTGTTTCAACGTCAATAAGAAGGTCAGAGGGATTCAGTAAACCTGAAGTGAAGCATCGGAATCTGAAACCGGTCTCACAGGAAAGGTTCAAATCGTAGACAGTAAGAAGAGTCAGTCTTCTTCTACTAAAGTCAGCATTGTGCCTTTTGTATTTAATTCCGATGCAATTTCTGTGTTTCATCGTCAATAAAAGGTCAGAGGGATACAGCAAACCTGAAGAGAAGCATCGGAATCTATAACTTGTGTGACAGGAATGGTTCAAAGCATAGTCAGTAAGAAGAGTCAGTCTTCTTGTACTTAAGTCGGCATTGTGCCTTTTGTATTTAATTTCGATGCTATTTCTGTGTTTCATCGTCAATAAGATGGTCAGAGGGATACAGTAAACCTGAAGTGAACCATCGGAATCTAAAACCGGTCTCACAGGAGAGGTTCAAAACATAGACAGTAAGAAGAGCCAGTCTTCTTGTACTTGAGTCGGCATTGTGTCGTTTATATTTAATTCCGATGCAATTTCTGTGCTTCATCGTCAATAAGAAGGTCGGAGGGATACAGTAAACCTGAAGTGAAGCATCGGAATCTATAACTAGTGTCACAGGAATGGTTCAAACCAGAGATAGTAAGAAGAGTCAGTCTTCTTGTACTTAGGTCGGCATTGTGCCTTTTGTATTTAATTCCGATGTAATTTCTGTGTTTCATCGTCAAGAAGAAGGTCCACGGGATACAGTAAACATATTGTGAAGCACCGGAATCTAAAACTGGTCTCACAGGAAATGTTCAAATCATAGTAGTAAGAGGAGTCGGTGTTCTTGTACTTAAAACGGCATTGTTCCTTTTGTATTCAATTCCGATGCAATTTCTGTGTTACACGGTCAATAAGAAGGACAAGGGATACAGTAAACCTGAAGTGAAGCATCGCAGTCTAAAACCGGTCTCACAGGAAAGGTTCAAAACATAGAAAGTAAGAAGAGCCAGTATTCTTGTACTTAAGTCGGCATTGTGCCTATTGTATTTAATTCCGATGCTATTTCTGTGTTTCATCATCAATAAGAAGGTCAGAGGGATACAGTAAACCTGAAGTGAAGCATCGGAATCTATAACTAGTGTCACAGGAACGGTTCAAAAACATAGACAGTAAGAAGAGTCAGTCTTCTTGTACTTAAGTCGGCATTGTGCCTTTTGTATTTCAATCCGATGCAATTTCTGTATTTCATCGTCAACAAGAAGGTCCAAGAGTTACAGTAAACATATAGTGAAGCATCGGAATCTAAAACTGCTCTCACAGGAAATGTTCAAAACATATTCAGTAAGAGGAGTCAGTCTTTATGTACTTAAGTCGGCATTGTGATTTTTTATTTAATTCCGATGCAATTTCTGTGTTTCATCGTCAATAAGAAGGTCAGAGGGATACAGTAAACCTGAAGTGAAGCATCGGAATCTAAAACTGGTCTCACAGGAATTGTTCAAAACATTGTCAGTAAGAGGAGTCAGTCTTCTTAAACTTAAGTCGGCATTGTGCCTTTTGTATTTAATTCCGATGCAATTTCTGTGTTTCATCGTCAATAAGAAGGTGAGTGGGATACAGTAAACCTGAAGTGAAATATCTGAATCTATAAGTATTGTCACAATAATGGTTGAAACATAGACTGTAAGAAGAGTCAGTCTTCTTGTTCTTAAGTCGGCTTTGTGCCTTTTGTATTTAATTTCGATGCAGTTTCTGTGTTTCGTCGTCAATAAGAAGGTCAGAGGGATACAGTAAACCTGAAGTGAAGCATCGGAATCTATAACTAGTGTCACAGGAATGGTTCAAAACATAGACAGTAAGAAGAGTCAGTCATCTTGTCCTTAAGGCGGCATTGTGCCTTTTAAAATTCATTCCGATGCAATTTCTGTGTTTCATCGTCAATAAGAAGGTTCAAGGGATACAGTAGACATATAGTGAACCATCGGAATCCAAAACTGGTGTCACAGGAAATGTTCAAACATAGTCTGTAAGAAGAGTCAGTTTTCTTGCACTTAAGTCGGCATTATGCCTTTTGTATTTAATTCCAATGCAACATCAGTGTGTCATCGTCAATAAGAAGGTCCAAGGGATACAGTAAACCTGAAGTACAACATCTGAATCTATAACTAGTGTCACAATAATGGTCCAAACATAGACAGTAAGTAGAGTCAGTCTTCTTGTACTTAAGTCGGCATTGTGCCTCTCCTATTTAATTCTGATGTTACTTCTGTGTTTTGTAGTCAATAACAAGGTCAAAGGCATACAGCAAACCTGAAGTGATGGGTCGGAATCTGAAACCGGCCTCACAGGAAAGGTTCAAAACATAGACAGTACGAAGAGCCAGTCTTCTTGTACTTGAGTCGGCATTGTGCCTTTTATATTTAATTCTGATGCAATTTCTGTGTTCCATCGTCAACAGGAAGGTGAGAGGGATACAGTAAACCTGAAGTGAAGCACCGGAATCTATTACTAGTGTCACAGGAATGGTTCAAAACATAGACAGTAAGAAGAGTCAGTCTTCTTGTACTTAAGTCGGCATTGTGCCTCTTGTATTTAATTCCGATGCTAAGTCTGTGTTTCATCGTCAACAACAAGGTCCGAGGGATACAGTAAACATATAGTGAAGCATCGGAATCTAAAACTGGTCTCACAGTAAATGTTCAAACATAGTTAGTAAGAGGAGTCAGCCTTCTTGTACTTAAGTCGGCATTGTGCCTTTTGTATTTAATTCCGATGCAATTTCTGTGTTTCATCGTCAATAAGAAGGTCAGAGGGATACAGTAAACCTGAAGTGAAGCATCGGGATCTATAACTAGTGTCACAGGAATGGTTCAAAGCATAGACAGTAAGAAGAGTCAGTCTTCTTGTACTTAAGGCGGCATTGTGCCTTTTGTATTTAATTCCGATGCAATTTCTGTGTTTCATCGTCAATAAGAAGGTCCAAGGGATACAGTAAACATATAGTGAAGCATCAGAATCAAAAACAGGTCTCACAGGAAATGTTCAAAACATAGTCAGTAAGTAGAGTCGGTCTTCCTGTACTTAACTCGGCATTGCGCCTATTGTATTTAATTCCGATGCAATTTCTGTGTTTCATCGTCAATAAGATGCTCAGAGGGATACAATAAACTCGAAGTGAAGCATCGGAATCTATAACTAGTGTCACAGGAATGGTTCAAAGCAAGACAGTAAGAAGAGTCAGTCTTCTTAAACTTAAGTCGGCATTGTGCCTTTTGTATTTAATTCCGATGCAATTTCTGTGTTTCATCGTCAATAAGAAGGTGAGTGGGATACAGTAAACCTGAAGTGAAATATCTGAATCTATAAGTATTGTCACAATAATGGTTGAAACATAGACTGTAAGAAGAGTCAGTCTTCTTGTTCTTAAGTCGGCTTTGTGCCTTTTGTATTTAATTTCGATGCAGTTTCTGTGTTTCGTCGTCAATAAGAAGGTCAGAGGGATACAGTAAACCTGAAGTGAAGCATCGGAATCTATAACTAGTGTCACAGGAATGGTTCAAAACATAGACAGTAAGAAGAGTCAGTCATCTTGTCCTTAAGGCGGCATTGTGCCTTTTAAAATTCATTCCGATGCAATTTCTGTGTTTCATCGTCAATAAGAAGGTTCAAGGGATACAGTAGACATATAGTGAACCATCGGAATCCAAAACTGGTGTCACAGGAAATGTTCAAACATAGTCTGTAAGAAGAGTCAGTTTTCTTGCACTTAAGTCGGCATTATGCCTTTTGTATTTAATTCCAATGCAACATCAGTGTGTCATCGTCAATAAGAAGGTCCAAGGGATACAGTAAACCTGAAGTACAACATCTGAATCTATAACTAGTGTCACAATAATGGTCCAAACATAGACAGTAAGTAGAGTCAGTCTTCTTGTACTTAAGTCGGCATTGTGCCTCTCCTATTTAATTCTGATGTTACTTCTGTGTTTTGTAGTCAATAACAAGGTCAAAGGCATACAGCAAACCTGAAGTGATGGGTCGGAATCTGAAACCGGCCTCACGGGAAAGGTTCAAAACATAGACAGTACGAAGAGCCAGTCTTCTTGTACTTGAGTCGGCATTGTGCCTTTTATATTTAATTCTGATGCAATTTCTGTGTTCCATCGTCAACAGGAAGGTGAGAGGGATACAGTAAACCTGAAGTGAAGCACCGGAATCTATTACTAGTGTCACAGGAATGGTTCAAAACATAGACAGTAAGAAGAGTCAGTCTTCTTGTACTTAAGTCGGCATTGTGCCTCTTGTATTTAATTCCGATGCTAAGTCTGTGTTTCATCGTCAACAACAAGGTCCGAGGGATACAGTAAACATATAGTGAAGCATCGGAATCTAAAACTGGTCTCACAGTAAATGTTCAAACATAGTTAGTAAGAGGAGTCAGCCTTCTTGTACTTAAGTCGGCATTGTGCCTTTTGTATTTAATTCCGATGCAATTTCTGTGTTTCATCGTCAATAAGAAGGTCAGAGGGATACAGTAAACCTGAAGTGAAGCATCGGGATCTATAACTAGTGTCACAGGAATGGTTCAAAGCATAGACAGTAAGAAGAGTCAGTCTTCTTGTACTTAAGGCGGCATTGTGCCTTTTGTATTTAATTCCGATGCAATTTCTGTGTTTCATCGTCAATAAGAAGGTCCAAGGGATACAGTAAACATATAGTGAAGCATCAGAATCAAAAACAGGTCTCACAGGAAATGTTCAAAACATAGTCAGTAAGTAGAGTCGGTCTTCCTGTACTTAACTCGGCATTGCGCCTATTGTATTTAATTCCGATGCAATTTCTGTGTTTCATCGTCAATAAGATGCTCAGAGGGATACAATAAACTCGAAGTGAAGCATCGGAATCTATAACTAGTGTCACAGGAATGGTTCAAAGCAAGACAGTAAGAAGAGTCAGTCTTCTTGTACTTAAGTCGGCATTGCGAATTTTTATTTAATTCCGATGCAATTTCTGTGTTTCTTCGTCAATAAGAAGGTCATAGGGTTACAGTGAACCTGAAGTGGAGCATCTTAATCTACAACTGGTCTCACAGGAATTGTTCAAAACATAGTCAGTAAGAGGAGTCAGTCTTCTTAAACTTAAGTCGGCATTGTGCCTTTTGTATTTAATTCCTATGCAATTTCTGTGTTTCATCGTCAATAAGAAGGTGAGAGGGATACAGTAAACCTAAGTGAAATATCTGAATCTATAACTATTGTCACAATAATGGTTCAAACATAGACAGTAAGAAGAGTCAGTCTTCTTGTACTTAAGTCGGCTTTGTGCCTTTTGTATTTAATTCCGATGCAATTTCTGTGATTCATCGTCAATAAGTATGTCAGAGGGATACAGTAAACCAGAAGTGAAGCATCGGAATCTATAACTAGTGTCACCGGAATGGTTCAAAACATAGACAGTAAGAAGAGTCAGTCATTTTGTGCTTAAGGCGGCAATGTGCCTTTTGTATTTAATTCCGATGCAATTTCCGTGATTCATCAGCAATAAGAAGGTCGAAGGGATACAGTAAACATATAGTGAAGCATCGGAATCCAAAACTGGTCTCACAGTTAATGTTGAAACATAGTCAGTAAGAAAAGTCAGATTTCTTGCACTTAAGTCGGCATTATGCCTTTTGTATTTAATTCTAATGCAACATCAGTGTGTCATCGTCAATAAGAAGGTCCAAGGGTTACAGTAAACCTGAAGTAAAACATCTGAATCTATAACTAGTGTCACAATAATGTTTCAAACATAGACAGTAAGTAGAGTCAGTCTTCTTGTACTTAAGTCGGCTTTGTGCCTTTTATATTTTATTCCGATGCAATTTCTGTGTTCCATCGTCAATAGGAAGGTGAGAGGGATACAGTAAACCTGAAGTGAAGCATCGGATACTATTACTAGTGTCACAGGAATTGTTCAAAACATAGACAGTAAGAAGAGTCAGTCTTCTTGTACTTAAGTCGGCATTGTGCCTCTTGTATTTAATTCCGATGCTAAGTCTGTATTTCATCGTCAACAACAAGGTCCAAGGGATACAGTAAACATATAGTGAAGCATCGGAATCTAAAACTGGTCTCACAGTAAATGATCAAACATAGCCAGTAAGAGGAGTCAGTCTTCTTGTACTTAAGTCGGCATTGTGCCTTTTGTATTTAATTCCGATGCATTTTCTGTGTTTCATCGTCAATACGATGGTCAGAGGGATACAGTAAACCTGAAGTGAAGCATCGGAATCTATAACTAGTCTCACAGCAATGGTTCAAAACATGGACAGTGAGAAGCGTCAGTCTTCTTGAACTTAAGTCGCCAATGTGCAATTTGTATTTAATTCAGATGCAATTTCTGTGTTTCATCGTCAATAAGGATTTCAGGGGGATTCAGTAAACCTGAAGTGAAGCATCAGAATCTATAACTAGTGTCACAGGAATGATTCAAAACACAGTCAGTAAGAAGAGTCTGTCTTCTTGTATTTAAGTCGGCATTGTGCCTTTTCTATTTACTTCCGATGCAATTTCTGTGTTTCAACGTCAATAAGAAGGTCAGAGGGATTCAGTAAACCTGAAGTGAAGCATCGGATCTGAAACCGGTCTCACAGGAAAGGTTCAAATCGTAGACAGTAAGAAGAGTCAGTCTTCTTGTACTAAAGTCAGCATTGTGCCTTTTGTATTTAATTCCGATGCAATTTCTGTGTTTCATCGTCAATAAAAGGTCAGAGGGATACAGCAAACCTGAAGAGAAGCATCGGAATCTATAACTTGTGTGACAGGAATGGTTCAAAACATAGTCAGTAAGAAGAGTCAGTCTTCTTGTACTTAAGTCGGCATTGTGCAATTTGTATTTAATTTCGATGCAATTTCTGTGTTTCATCGTCAATAAGAAGGTCAGAGGGATACAGTAAACCTGAAGTGAACCATCGGAATCTAAAACCGGTCTCACAGGAGAGGTTCAAAACATAGACAGTAAGAAGAGCCAGTCTTCTTGTACTTGAGTCGGCATTGTGTCGTTTATATTTAATTGCGATGCAATTTCTGTGCTTCATCGTCAATAAGAAGGTCGGAGGGATACAGTAAACCTGAAGTGAAGCATCGGAATCTATAACTAGTGTCACAGGAATGGTTCAAACCATAGATAGTAAGAAGAGTCAGTCTTCTTGTACTTAGGTCAGCATTGTGCCTTTTGTATTTAATTCCGATGTAATTTCTGTGTTTCATCGTCAATACGAAGTTCAGAGGGATACAGTAAACCTGAAGTGAAGGTTCAGAATCTATTACTAGTGTCATAGGAATGTTTCTAAACATAGACAGTGAGAGTAGTCAGTCTTCTTGTACTTAAGTCGGCATTGTGCCTTTTGTATTTAATTCTTATGTTATTTCTGTGTTTCATCGACAATAAGAAGATCCAAGTGATACAGTAAACATATAGTGAAGCATCGGAATCTAAAACTGGTCTCACAGGAAATGTTCAAAACATAGTCAATAAGAAGAGTCAATCATATTGCACTTATGTCGGCATTGTGCCTTTTGTATTTAATTCCGATGCAATATCTGTGTTTCATCGTCAATAAGAAGGTCATAGGGATACAGTAAACCTGAAGTGGAGCATCGTAATCTACAACTGGTCTCACAGGAATTGTTCAAAACATAGACAGTAAGAAGAGTCAGTCTTCTTGTACTTAAGTCGGCTTTGTGCCTTTTGTATTTAATTCCGAAGCAATTTCTGTGATTCATCGTGAATAGGAAGGTCAGAGGGATACAGTAAACCTGAAGTGATGCATCGGAATCAATAACTAGTGTCACAGGAATGGTTCAAAACATAGACAGTAAGAAGAGTCAGTCATCTTGTCCTTAAGGCGGCATTGTGCCTTTTGTATTTAATTCCGATGCAATTTCTGTGATTCATCGTCAATAAGAAAGTCGAAGGGATACGTAAACATATAGTGAAGCATCGGAATCCAAAACTGGTCTCACAGGAAATGTTGTAACATAGTCACTAAGAAAAGTCAGTTTTCTTGCACTTAAGTCGGCATTATGCCTTTTGTATTTAATTCTAATGCAACATCAGTGTGTCATCGTCAATAAGAAGGTCCAAGGGATACAGTAAATCAGAAGTAAAACATCTGAATCTATAACTAGTGTCACAATAATGGTTCAAACATAGACAGTAAGTAGAGTCAGTCTTCTTGTACTTATGTCGGCATTGTGCCTCTCCTATTTAATTCTGATGTTACTTCTGTGTTTCGTCGTCAATAACAAGGTCAAAGGCATACAGTAAAAATGAAGTGAAGGGTCGGAATCTGAAACCGGCCTCACAGGAAAGGTTCAAAACATAGACAGTAAGAAGAGCCAGTCTTCTTGTACTTGAGTCGGCATTGTCCCTTTTATATTTAATTCCGATGCAATTTCTGTATTTCTTCGTCAATAGGAAAGTGAGAGGGATACAGTAAGCCTGAAGTGAAGCATCGGAATATATTACTAGTGTCACAGGAATGGTTCAAAACATAGACAGTAAGAAGAGTCAGTCTTCTTGTACTTAAGTCGGCATTGTGCCTTTTGTATTTAATTCCGATGCTATGTCTGTGTTTCATCGTCAATAACAAGGTCCAAGGGAGACAGTAAACATATAGTGAAGCATCGGAATCTAAAACTGGTCTCACAGTAAATGATCAAACATAGCCAGTAAGAGGAGTCAGTCTTCTTGTACTTAAGTCGGCATTGTGCTTTTGTATTTAATTCCAATGCATTTTCTGTGTTTCATCGTCAATACGAATGTCAGAGGGATACAGTAAACCTGAAGTGAAGCATCGGAATCTATAACTAGTCTCACAGCAATGGTTCAAAACATGGACAGTAAGAAGCGTCAGTCTTCTTGAACTTAAGTCGCCAATGTGCAATTTGTATTTAATTCAGATGCAATTTCTGTGTTTCATCGTCAATAAGGATGTCAGGGGGATTCAGTAAACCTGAAGTGAAGCATCACAATCTATAACTAGTGTCACAGGAATGATTCAAAACACAGTCAGTAAGAAGAGTCTGTCTTCTTGTATTTAAGTCGGCATTGTGCCTTTTCTATTTACTTCCGATGCAATTTCTGTGTTTCAACGCCAATAAGAAGGTCAGAGGGATTCAGTAAACCTGAAGTGAAACATCGGAATCTGAAACCGGTCTCACAGGAAAGGTTCAAATCGTAGACAGTAAGAAGAGTCAGTCTTCTTGTACTAAAGTCAGCATTGTGCCTTTTGTATTTAATTCCGATGCAATTTCTGTGTTTCATCGTCAATAAAAGGTCAGAGGGATACAGCAAACTTGAAGAGAAGCATCGGAATCTATAACTTGTGTGACAGGAATGGCTCAAAACATAGTCAGTAAGAAGAGTCAGTCTTCTTGTACTTAAGTCGGCATTGTGCCTTTTGTATTTAATTTCGATGCAATTTCTGTGTTTTATCGTCAATAAGAAGGTCAGAGGGATACAGTAAACCTGAAGTGAACCGTCGGAATCTAAAACCGGTCTCACAGGAGAGGTTCAAAACATAGACAGTAAGAGGAGCCAGTCTTCTTGTATTTGAGTAGGCATTGTGTCGTTTATATTTAATTCCGATGCAATTTCTGTGCTTCATCGTCAATAAGAAGGTCGGAGGGATACAGTAAACCTGAAGTGAAGCATCGGAATCTATAACTAGTGTCACAGGAATGGTTCAAAACATAGATAGTAAGAAAAGTCAGTCTTCTTGTACTTAGGTCGGCATTGTGCCTTTTGTATTTAATTCCGATGCAATTTCTGTGTTTCATCGTCAATACGAAGTTCAGAGGGATACAGTAAACCAGATGTGAAGGTTCAGAATCTAATACTAGTGTCATAGGAATGGTTGTAAACTTAGACAGTGAGAATAGTCAGTCTTCTTGTACTTAAGTCGGCATTGTGCCTTTTGTATTTAATTCCGATGTTTCTGTGTTTCATCGTCAATAAGAAGGTCCAAGGGATACAGTAAACATATAGTGAAGCATCGGAATCTAAAACTGGTCTCACAGGAAATGTTCAAAACATAGTCAATAAGAAGAGTCATTCATATTGTACTTATGTCGGCATTGTGCCTTTTGTATTTAATTCCGATGCAATTTCTGTGTTTCATCGTCAATAAGAAGGTCCAAGGGATACAGTAAACATATAGTGAAGCATCGGAATCTAAAACTGGTCTCACAGGAAATGTTCAAAACATAATAGTAAGAGGAGTCAGTCTTCTTGTACTTAAGTCGGCATTGTGCCTTTTGTATTTAATTCCGATGCAATTTCTGTGCTTCATCGTCAATAAGAACGTCCAAGGGATACAGTAATCCTGAAGTGAAGCATCGCAGTCTAAAACCGGTCTCACAGGAAGAATTCAAAACATAGACTGTAAAAGAGCCAGTCTTCTTGCACTTGAGTCGGCATTGTGCTTTTTGTATTTAATTCCAATGCAATTTCTGTGTTTCATCGTCAATAAGAAGGTCAGAGGGATACAGTAAACCTGAAGTGAAGCATCGGAATCTATAACTAGTGTCACAGGAATGGTTCAAATCATAGACAGGAAGAAGCGTCATTCTTCTTCTACTTAAGTCGGCATTGCGCCTTTTGTATTTCATTCCGATGCAATTTCTGTATTTCATCATCAATAAGAAGGTCCAAGGGTTACAGTAAACATATAGTGAAGCATCGGAATCTAAAACTGCTCTCAAAGGAAATGTTCAAAACATAGTCAGTAAGAGGAGTCAGTCTTCTTGTACTTAAGTCGGCATTGTTCCTATTGTATTTAATTCCAATGCAATTTCTGTGTTTCATCGTCAATAAGAAGGTCAGAGGTATACAGTAAACATATAGTGAAGCATCGGAATTTAAAACCGGTCTACAGGAAAGGTTCAAAACATAGACAATAAGAAGAGCCAGTCTTCTTGTACTTGAGTCGGCATTGTGCCTTTTGTATTTAATTCCGATGCAATTTCTGTGCTTCATCGTCAATAAGAAGGTCCAAGGGATACAGTAAACCTAAAGGGTAGCATCGCAGTCTAAAACCGGTCTCACAGGAACGATTCAAATCAGAGACAGTAAGAAGAGCCAGTCTTCTTGCACATGAGTCGGCATTGTGCTTTTTGTATTTAATTCCAATGCAATTTCTGTGTTTCACCGTCAATAAGAAGGTCGGAGGGATACAGTAAACCTGAAGTGAAACATCGGAATCTATATCTAGTGTCACAGGAATGGTTCAAAACATAGACAGTAAGAAGAGTCAGTCTTCTTCTACTTAAGTCGGCATTGTGCCTTTTGTATTTCATTCCGATGCAATTTCTGTATTTCATCGTCAATAAGAAGGTCCAAGGGTTACAGTAAACATATAGTGAGGCATCGGAATCTAAAACTGGTCTCACAGGAAATGTTCAAAACATAGTCAGTAAGAGGAGTCAGTCTTCTTGTACTTAAGTCGGCATTGTGCCTTTAGCATTTAATTCCAATGCAATTTCTGTGTTTCACAATCAACAAGAAGGTCAGAGGGATACATTAAACCTGAAGTGAAGCATCGGAATCTATAGCTAGTGTCACAGGAATGGTTCAGAACATAGATAGTAAGAAGCGTCACTCATCTTGTACTTAAGTCGGTATTGTGCCTTTTAGTATTTAATTCCGAAGCAATGTCTGTGTTTCATCGTCAATAAGAAGGTCAGAGGGATACAGTAAACCTGAAGTGAAGCACCGGAATCTATAACTTGTGTCACAGCAATGGTTTTAATCATAGACAGTAAGAAGCGTCAGTCTTCTTGTACTTAAGTCGCTATTGTGCATTTTGTATTTAATTCCGATGCAATTTCTTTGTTTCATCGTCAATAAGAATGTCAGGGGGATACAGTAAACTTGAAGTGAAGCATCGGAATCTATAACTAGTGTCACAGGAATGATTCAAAACACAGTCAGTAAGAAGAGTGTGTCTTTTTGTATTTAAGTCGGCATTGTGCCTTTTCTATTTGCTTCCGAGGCAATTTCTGTGTTTCTTCGTCAACAAGAAGGTCAGAGGGATTCAGTAAACCTGAAGTGAAGCATCGGAATCTAAAACCAGTCTCACAGGAAAGGTTCAAATCGTAGACAGTAAGAAGAGTCAGTCTTCTTGTACTTAAGTCAGCATTGTAACTTTTGTATTTAATTCCAATGCAATTCCTGTGTTTCATCCTCAATAAAAGGTCAGAGGGATACAGCAAACCTAAAGAGAAGCATCGGAATCTATAACTTGTGTCACAGGAATGGTTCAAAACATAGTCAGTAAGAAGAGTCAGTCTTCTTGTACTTAAGTCGGCATTGTGCCTTTTGTAATTAATTCCGATGCAATTTCTGTGTTTCATCGTCAAGAAGAAGGTCAGAGGAATACAAAAAACCTGAAGTGAAGCATCGGAATCTAAAACCGGTCTCACAGAAGAGGTTCTAAACATAGACAGTAAGAAGAGCCAGTCTTCTTGTACTTGAGTCGGCATTGTGTCTTTTATATTTAATTCCGATGAAATTTCTGTGCTTCATCGTCAATAAGAATGTCGGAGGGATACAGTAAACCTGAAGTGAAGCATCGGATTCTATAACTAGTGTTACAGGAATGGTTCAAAACATAGACAGTAAGAAGAGTCAGTCTTCTTGTACTTAAGTCGGCATTGTGCCATTTGTATTTAATTCCGATGCAATTTCTGTGTTTCATCGTCAATACGAAGTTCAGAGGGATACAGTAAACCAGAAGTGAAGCATCAGAATCTCTTACTAGTGTCATAGGAATGGTTCTAAACATAGACAGTTAGAATGGTCAGTCTTCTTGTACTTATGTCGGCATTGTGCCTTTTGTATTTAATTCCGAAGCTATTTCTGTGTTTCATCGTCAATAAGAAGGTCCAAGGGATACAGTAAACACATTGTGAAGCATCGGAATCTAAAACTGGTCTCAGAGGAAATGTTCAAAACATAGTCAATAAGAAGAGTCAGTCATCTTGTACTTATGTCGGCATTGTGCCTTTTGTATTTAATTCCAATGCAATATCTGTGTTTCATCGTCAACAAGAAGGTCAGAGGGATATAGTAAACCGGAAGTGAGGCATCGTAATCAATAACTAGTGTCACAGGAATTGTTCAAAACATAGACAGTAAGAAGAGTCAGTCTTTTTGTACTTAAGTCTGCAATGTGCCTTTTGTATTTAATTCCGATGCAATTTCTGTGCTTCATCGTCAATAAGAATGTCCAAGGGATACAGTAAACCTAAAGTGAAGCATCGCAGTCTAAAACCGGTCTCACAGGAAAGGTTCAAAACATAGACAGTAAGAAGAGCCAGTCTTCTTGCACTTGAGTCGGCATTGTGCTTTTTGTATTTAATTACAATGCAATTTCTGTGTTTCATCGTCAATAAGAAGGTCAGAGCGATACAGTAAACCAGAAGTGAAGGTTCAGAATCTAATACTAGTGTCATAGGAATGGTTCTAAACATAGACAGTGAGAATAGTCAGTCTTCTTGTACTTAAGTCGGCATTGTGCCTTTTGTATTTAATTCCGATGTTATTTCTGTGTTTCATCGTCAATAAGAAGGTCCAAGGGATACAGTAAACATATAGTGAAGCATCGGAATCTAAAACTGGTCTCACAGGAAATGTTCTAAACATAGACAGTAACAAGAGCCAGTCTTCTTGTACTTGAGTCGGCATTGTGCCTTTTGTATTTAATTCCAATGCAATTTCTGTGTTTCATCGTCAATATGAAGGTCAGAGGGATACAGTAAACCTGAAGTGAAACATCGGAATCTATAACTAGTGTCACAGGAATGGTTCAAAACATAGACAGTAAGAAGAGTCAGTCTTCTTGTACTTAAGTCGGCATTGTGTCTTTTATATTTAATTCCGATGAAATTTCTGTGCTTCATCGTCAATAAGAAGGTCGGAGGGAAACATTAAACCTGAAGTGAAGCATCGGAATCTATAGCTAGTGTCACAGGAATGGTTCTGAACATAGATAGAAAGAAGCGTCAGTCTTCTTGTACTTAAGTCGCCAATGTGCATTTTGTATTTAATTCCGATGCAATTTCTGTGTTTCATCGTCAATAAGAATGTCAGGGAGATACAGTAAACCTGAAGGGAAGCATCGGAATCTATAACTAGTGTCACAGGAATGATTCAAAACACAGTCAGTAAGAAGAGTCTGTCTTTTTGTATTTAAGTCGGCATTGTGCCTTTTCTATTTGCTTCCGATGCAATTTCTGTGTATCATCGTCAACAAGAAGGTCAGAGGGATTCAGTATACCTGAAGTGAAGCATCGGAATCTAAAACCAGTCTCACAGGAAAGGTTCAAATCGTAGACAGTAAGAAGAGTCAGTCTTCTTGTACTTAAGTCAGCATTGTAACTTTTGTATTTAATTCCGATGCAATTTCTGTGTTTCATCCTCACTAAAAGGTCAGAGGGATACAGCAAACCCGAAGAGAAGCATCGGAATCTATAACTTGTGTCACAGTAATGGTTCAAAACATAGTCAGTAAGAAGAGTCAGTCTTCTTGTACTTAAGTCGGCATTGTGCCTTTTGTAATTAATTCCGATGCAATTTCGGTGTTTCATCGTCAAGAAGAAGATCAGAGGGATACAGTAAACCTGAAGTGAAGCATCGGAATCTAAAACCGGTCTCACAGGAGTTGTTCTAAACATAGACAGTAACAAGAGCCAGTCTTCTTGTACTTGAGTCGGCATTGTGTCTTTTATATTTAATTCCGATGAAATTTCTGTGCTTCATCGTCAATAAGAAGGTCGGAGGGGTACAGTAAACCTGAAGTGAAGCATCGGAATCTATAACTAGTGTCACAGGAATGGTTCAAAACATAGACAGTAAGAAGAGTCAGTCTTCTTGTACTTAAGTCGGCATTGTGCCATTTGAATTTAATTCCGATGCAATTTCTGAGTTTCAACGTCAATACGAAGTTCAGAGGGATACAGTAAACCAGAAGTGAAGCTTCAGAATCTATTACTAGTGTCATAGGAATGGTTATAAACATAGACAGTGAGAATAGTCAGTCTTCTTGTACTTAAGTCGGCATTGTGACTTTTGTATTTAATTGCGATGCTATTTCTGTGTTTCATCGTCAATCAGAAGGTCCAAGAGACACAGTAAACACATAGTGAAGCATCGGAATCTAAAACTGGTCTCACAGGAAATGTTCAAAACATAGTCAATAAGAAGAGTCAGTCATCTTGTACTTATGTCGGCATTGTGCCTTTTGTATTTAATTCCGATGCATTTTCTGTGTTTCATCGTCAATAAGAATGTTCAAGGGATACAGTAAAAATATAGTGAAGCATCGGAATCTAAAACTGAACTCACAGGAAATGTTCAAAACATAGTAGTAAGAGAAGTCAGTCTTCTTGTACTTAAGTCTGCATTGTGCCTTTTGTATTTAATTCCGATGCAATTTCTGTGTTTCAGCGTCAATAAGAAGATCAGAGGGATACAGTAAACCCAAAGTAAAGCAGCGGAATCTATAACTAGTGTCACAGGAATGGTTATAAACATAAACAGTAAGAAGAGTCAGTCTTTTTGTACTTAAGTCTGCAATGTGCCTTTTATATTTAATTCCGATGCAATTTCTGTGCTTCATCGTCAATAGGAAGGTAAGAGGGGTACAGTAACCCTGAAGTGAAGCATCGGAATCTATAACTAGTGTCACAGGAATGGTTCAAAACATAGACAGTAAGAAGAGTCAGTCTTCTTGTACTTGAGTCGGCATTGTACCTTTTCTATTTAATTCCGATGCGATTTCTGTGTTCCGTCGTCAATAAGACGGTCGAAGGGATACAGTAAACTTGACGTGAAGCATCGGAATCTAAAACCGGTCTACAGGAAAGGTTCAAAACATAGACAGTAAGAAGAGCCAGTCTTCTTGTACTTGAGTCGGCATTGTGCCTTTTGTATTTAATTCCGATGCAATTTCTGTGTTTCATCGTCAATAAGAAGGTCAGAGGTATATAGTAAACATATAGTGAAGCATCGGAATCCAAAACTGGTCTCACAGGAAGTGTTCATAGCATAGTCAGTGAGAGGAGTCTAACTTCTTTTACTTAGGTCGGCATTGTGCCTTTTGTACTTAAATCCGATGCAATTTCTGAGTTTCATTGTCAATAAGAAGGTCAAGGGATACAGTAAACCTGAAGTGAAGCATCGTAATCAATAACTAGTGTCACAGGAATGGTTCAAAGCATAGACAGTAAGAAGAGTCAGTCTTTTTGTACTTAAGTCTGCAATGTGCCTTTTGTATTTAATTCCGATACAATTTCTGTGCTTCATCGTCAATAAGAAGGTCCAAGGGATACAGTAAACCTAAAGTGAAGCATCGCAGTCTAAAACCGGTCTCACAGGAAAGGTTCAAAACATAGACAGTAAGAAGAGCCAGTCTTCTTGCACTTGAGTCGGCATTGTGCTTTTTGTATTTAATTCCAATGAAAATCCTGTGTTTCATCGTCCATAAGAAGGTCAGAGGGATACAGTAAACCTGAAGTAAAGCATCGGAATCTCTAACTAGTCTCACAGCAATGGTTCAAAACATAGACAGTAAGAAGCGTCAGTCTTCTTGTACTTAAGCCGCCAATGTGCATTTTGTATTTAATTCCGATGCAATTTCTGTGTTTCATCGTCAATAAGGATGTCAGGGGGATACAGTAAACCTGAAGTGAAACATCGGAATCTGTAACTAGTTTCCAGGAATGATTCAAAGCACAATCTGTAAGAAGAGTCTGTCTTCTTTACTTAAGTCGGCATTGTGCCTTTTCTATTTACTTCCGATGCAATTTCTGTGTTTCATCGTCAATAAGAAGGTCAGAGGGTTTCAGTAAACCTGAAGTGAAGCATCGGAATCTAAAACTGGTCTCACAGGAAAGGTTCAAATCGTAGACAGTAAGAGGAGTCAGTCTTCTTGTACTTAAGTCAGCATTGTGCCTTTTGTATTGAATTCCGATGCAATTTCTGTGTTTCATCGTCAATAAGAGGTCAAGAGGATACAGCAAACCTGAAGAGAAGCATCGGAATCTATAACTTGTGTCACAGGAATGGTTCAAAACATAGTCAGTAAGAAGAGTCAGTCTTCTTGTACTTAAGTCGGCATTGTGCCTTTTGTATTTGATTCCGATGCAATCTCTGTGTTTCATCGTCAATAAGAAGGTCAGAGGGATACAGTAAACCTGAAGTGAAGCATCGGAATCTAAAACCGGTCTCACAGGAGAGGTTCAAAACATAGACAGTAAGAGGAGCCAGTCTTCTTGTACTTGAGACGGCATTGTGTCTTTTATATTTAATTCCGATGCAATTTCTGTGCTTCATCGTCAATAACAAGGTCGAAGGGATACAGTAAACCTGAAGTGAAGCATCGGAATCTATAACTAGTGTCACAGAAATGGTTCAAAACATAGATAGTAAGAAGAGTCAGTCTTCTTGCACTTAGGTCGGCATTGTGCCTTGTATATTTAATTCCGATGCAATTTCTGTGTTTCATCGTCAATACGAAATTCAGAGGGATACAGTAAACCAGAAGTGAAGCTTAAGAATCAATTACTAGTGTCATAGGAATGGTTCTAAACATAGACAGTGCGAATAGTCAGTCTTCTTGTACTTAAGTCGGCATTGTGCATTTTGTATTTAATTCCGATGTTATTTCTGTGTTTCATCGTCAATAACAAAGTCCAAGGGATACAGTAAACATATAGTGAAGCATCGGAATCTAAAACTGGTCTTACAGGAAATGTTCAAAAGATAGTCGATAAGAAGAGTCAGTCATCTTGTACTTATGTCGGCATTGTGCCTTTTGTATTTAATTCCGATGCAATTTCTGTGTTTCAGTGTCAATAAGAAGGTCCAAGGGATACACTAAACATATAGTGAAGCATCGGAATCTCAAACTGGTCTCACAGGAAATGTTCAAATCATAGTAGTAAGAGGAGTCAGTCTTCTTGTACTTAAGTCGGCATTGTGCCTTTTGTATTTGATTCCGATGCAATTTCTGTGTTTCATCGTCAATAAGAACTTCTAAGGGATACAGTAAACCTGAAGTGAAGCATCGCAGTCTAAAACCGGTCTCACAAGAAAGGTTCAAAACATAGACAGTGAAAGAGCCAGTCTTCTTGCACTTGAGTCGGCATTGTGCTTTTTGTATTTAATTCCGATGCAATTTCTGTGTTTCATCGTCAATAAGAAGGTCAGAGGGATACAGTAAACCTGAAGTGAAGCATCGGAATCTATAACTAGTGTCACAGCAGTGGTTCAAAACATAGACAGTAAGAATCGTCAGTCCTCTTGTACTTATGTCGCCAATGTGCAATTTGTATTTAATTCCGATGCAATTTCTGTGTTTTATCGTCAATAAGGATGTCAGGGGGATACAGTAAACCTGAAGTGAAGCATCGGAATCTATAACTAGTGTCACAGGAATGATTCAAAACACAGTCAGTACGAAGAGTCTGTCTTCTTGTATTTAAGTCGGCATTGTGCCTTTTCTATTTACTTCCGATGCAATTTCTGTGTTTCATCGTCAACAGGAAGGTCAGAGGGATTCAGTAAACCTGAAGTGAAGCATCGGAATCTAAAACCGCTCTCACAGGAAAGGTTCAAATCGTAGACAGTAAGAAGAGTCAGTCTTCTTGTACTTATGTCGGCATTGTGCATTTTGTTTTTAATTCCGATGCAATTTCTGTGTTTCATCGTCAATAAGAAGGTCAGAGGTATACAGTAAACCTGTAGTGAAGCATCGGAATCTAAAACCGGTCTCACAGGAAAGGTTCAAAACATAGACAGTATTAAGAGCCAGTCTTCTTGTACTTGAGTCGGCATTGTGTCTTTTATATTTAATTCCGATGAATTTTCTGTGTTTCATCGTCAATAAGAAGGTCGGAGGGATACAATAAACCTGAAGTGAAGCATCGGAATCTATAACTAGTGTCACAGGAATGGTTCAATACATAGACAGTAAGAAGAGTCAGTCTTCTTGTACTTAAGTCGGCATTGTGTCTTTTACATTTAATTCCGATGAAATTTCTGAGCTTCATCGTCAATAAGAAGGTCGGAGGGATACAGTAAACCTGAAGTGAAGCATCGGAATCTATAACTAGTGTCACAGGAATGGTGACTTTTGTAGTCTTCTTGTACTTAATTCGGCATTGTGCCATTTGTATTTAATTCCGATGCAATTTCTGTGTTTCATCGTCAATACGAAGTTCAGAGGGATACAGTAAACCAGAAGTGAAGCTTCAGAATCTATTACTAGTGTCATAGGAATGGTTCTAAACATTGACAGTGAGAATAGTCGGTCTTCTTGTACTTAAGTCGGCATTGTGCCTTTTGTATTTAATTACGATGCTATTTCTGTGTTTCATCGTCAATAAGAAGGTCCAAGGGATACAGTAATCACATAGTGAAGCATCGGAATCTAAAACTGGTCTCACAGGAAATGTTCAAAACATAGTCAATAAGAAGAGTCAGTCATCTTGTACTTATGTCGGCATTGTGCCTTTTGTATTTAATTCCGATGCAATTTCTGTGTTTCATCGTCAATAAGAAGGTCCAGGGGACACAGTAAACATATAGTGAAGCATCGGAATCTAAAACTGGTCTCACAGGAAATGTTCAAAACATAGTAGTAAGAGGAGTCAGTCTTCTTGCACTTAAGTCGGCATTGTGCCTTCTGTATTAAATTCCAATGCAAATTCTGTGTTTCATCGTCAATAAGAACGTCCAAGGGATACAGTAAACCTGAAGTGAAGCATCGCAGTCGAAAACCGGTCTCACAGGAAAGGTTCAAAACATAGACAGTAAAAGAGCCAGTCTTCTTGCACTTCAGTCGGCATTGTGCTTTTTGTATTTAATTCCAATGCAATTTCTGTGTTTCATCGTCAATAAGAAGGTCAGAGGGATACAGTAAACCTGAAGTGAAGCATCGGAATCAAAAACTGGTCTCACAGGAAATGTTCATAGCATAGTCAGTGAGAGGAGTCTGTCTTCTTTTACTTAGGTCGGCATTGTGCCTTTTGTATTTAAATCCGATGAAATATCTGAGTTTCATCGTCAATACGAAGGTCAAGGGATACAGTAAACCTGAAGTGAAGCATCGTAATCAATAACTAGTGTCACGGGAATGGTTCAAAGCATAGACAGTAAGAAGAGTCAGTCTTTTTGTACTTAAGTCTGCAATTTGCCTTTTGTAATTAATTCCGATGCAATTTCTGTGCTTCATCGACAATAAGAAGGTCCAAGGGATACAGTAAACCTGAAGTGAAGCATCGCAGTCTAAAACCGGTCTCACAGGAAAGGTTCAAAACATAGACAGTTAGAGAGCCAGTCTTCTTGCACTTGAGTCGGCATTGTGCTTTTTGTATTTAATTCCAATGCAATTTCTGTGTTTCATCGTCAATAAGAAGGTCAGAGGGATACAGTAAACCTGAAGTGAAGCATCGGAATTATAACTAGTGTCACAGGAATGGTTCAAAACATAGACAGTAAGAAGAGTCAGTCTTCTTGTAGTTAAGTCGGAATTGTGCCTTTTCTATTTAATTCCGATGTGATTTCTGTGTTCCGTCGTCAATAAGAAGGTCAGAGGTATACAGTAAATATATAGTGAAGCATCGGAATCCAAAACTGGTCTCACTGGAAATGTTCATAGCATAGTCAGTGAGAGGAGTCTGTCTTCTTTTACTTAGGTCGGCATGGTGGCTTTTGTATTTAATTCCGATGCAATTTCTGAGTTTCATCGTCAATAAGAAGGTCAAGGGATACAGTAAACCTGAAGTGAAGCATCGTAATCAATAACTAGTGTCACAGGAATGGTTCAAAACATAGACAGTAAGAAGAGTCAGTCTTTTTGTACTTAAGTCTGCAATGTGCCTTTTGTATTTAATTCCGATGCAATTTCTGTGCTTCATCGTCAATAAGAAGGTCCAAGGGATACAGTAAACCTAAAGTGAAGGATCGCAGTCTAAAACCGGTCTCACAGGAAAGGTTCAAAACATTGACAGTAAGAAGAGCGAGTCTTCTTGCACTTGAGTCGGCATTGTGCATTTTGTATTTAATTAAAATGCAATTTCTGTGTTTCATCGTCAATAAGAAGGTCAGAGGGATACAGTAAACCTGAAGTGAAGCATCGGAATCTATAACTAGTGTCACAGCAGTGGCTCAAAACATAGACAGTAAGAAGAGTCAGTCCTCTTGTACTTATGTCGCCAATGTGCAATTTGTATTTAATTCCGATGCAATTTCTGTGTTTTATCGTCAATAAGGATGTCAGGGGGATTCAGTAAACCTGAAGTGAAGCATCGGAATCTATAACTAGTGTCACAGGAATGATTCAAAACACAGTCAGTACGAAGAGTCTGTCTTCTTGTATTTAAGTCGGCATTGTGCCTTTTCTATTTACTTCCGATGCAATTTCTGTGTTTCATCGTCAACAGGAAGGTCAGAGGGATTCAGTAAACCTGAAGTGAAGCATCGGAATCTAAAACCGGTCTCACAGGAAAGGTTCAAATCGTAGACAGTAAGAAGAGTCAGTCTTCTTGTACTTATGTCGGCATTGTGCATTTTGTATTTAATTCCGATGCAATTTCTGTGTTTCATCGTCAATAAGAAGGTCAGAGGTATACAGTAAACCTGTAGTGAAGCATCGGAATCTAAAACCGGTCTCACAGGAGAGGTTCAAAACATAGACAGTATTAAGAGCCAGTCTTCTTGTACTTGAGTCGGCATTGTGTCTTTTATATTTAATTCAGATGAAATTTCTGTTCTTCAACGTCAATAAGAAGGTCGGAGGGATACAATAAACCTGAAGTGAAGCATCGGAATCTATAACTAGTGTCACAGGAATGGTTCAATACATAGACAGTAAGAAGAGTCAGTCTTCTTGTACTTAAGTCGGCATTGTGTATTTTACATTTAATTCCGATGAAATTTCTGAGCTTCATCGTCAATAAGAAGGTCGGAGGGATACAGTAAACCTGAAGTGAAGCATCGGAATCTATAACTAGTGTCACAGGAATGGTTCAAAACATAGACAGTAAGAAGAGTCAGTCTTCTTGTACTTAAGTCGGCATTGTGCCATTTGTATTTAATTCCGATGCAATTTCTGTGCTTCATCGTCAATACGAAGTTCAGAGGGATACAGTAAACCAGACGTGAAGCTTCAGAATCTATTACTAGTGTCATAGGAATGGTTCTAAACATAGGCAGTTAGAATAGTCAGTCTTCTTGTACTTAAGTCGGCATTGTGTCTTTTGTATTTAATTACGATGCTATTTCTGTGTTTCATCGTCAATAAGCAGGTCCAAGGGATACAGTAAACACATAGTGAAGCATCGGAATCTAAAACTGGTCTCACAGGAAATGTTCAAAACATAGTCAATAAGAAGAGTCAGTCATCTTGTACTTATGTCGGCATTGTGCCTTTTGCATTTAATTCCGATGCAATTTCTGTGTTTCATCGTCAATAAGAAGGTCCAAGGGATACAGTAAACATATAGTGAAGCATCGGAATCTAAAACTGGTCTCACAGGAAATGTTCAAAACATAGTAGTAAGAGGAGTCAGTCTTCTTGTACTTAAGTCGGCATTGTGCCTTCTGTATTAAATTCCGATGCAAATTCTGTGTTTCATCGTCAATAAGAACGTCCAAGGGATACAGTAAAGCTGAAGTGAAGCATCGCAGTCTAAAACCGGTCTCACAGGAAAGGTTCAAAACATAGACAGTAAAAGAGCCAGTCTTCTTGCACTTAAGTCGGCATTGTGCTTTTTGTATTTAATTCCAATGCAATTTCTGTGTTTCATCGTCAATAAGAAGGTCAGAGGGATACAGTAAACCTGAAGTGAAGCATCGGAATCCAAAACTGGTCTCACAGGAAATGTTCATAGCATAGTCAGTGAGAGGAGTCTGTCTTCTTTTACTTAGGTCAGCATTGTGCCTTTTGTATTTAAATCCGATGTAATATCTGAGTTTCATCGTCAATAAGAAGGTCAAGGGATACAATAAACCTGAAGTGAAGCATCGTAATCAATAACTAGTGTCACAGGAATGGTTCAATGCATAGACAGTAAGAAGAGTCAGTCTTTTTGTACTTAAGTCTGCAATTTGCCTTTTGTAATTAATTCCGATGCAATTTCTGTGCTTCATCGACAATAAGAAGGTCCAAGGGATACAGTAATCCTGAAGTGAAGCATCGCAGTCTAAATCCGGTGTCACAGGAAAGGTTCAAAACATAGACAGTTAGAGAGCCAGTCTTCTTGCACTTGAGTCGGCATTGTGCTTTTTGTATTTAATTCCAATGCCATTTCTGTGTTTCATCGTCAATAAGAAGGTCAGAGGGATACAGTAAACCTGAATTGAAGCATCGGAATCTATAACTAGTGTCACAGGAATGGTTCAAAACATAGACAGTAAGAAGAGTCAGTCTTCTTGTACTTTAGTCGGCATTGTGCCTTTTGTATTCCATTCCGATGCAATTTCTGTATTTCATCGTCAATAAGATGGTCCAAGGGTTACAGTAAACATATAGTGAAGCATCAGAATCTAAAACTGGTCTCACAGGAAATGTTCAAAACATAGTCAGTAAGAGGAGTCAGTCTTCTTGTACTTAAGTCGGCATTGTGCCTTTTCTATTTACTTCCGATGCAATTTTTGTGTTTCATCGTCAACAAGAAGGTCAGAGGGATTCAGAAAACCCGAAGTGAAGCATCGGATCCTAAAACCGGTCTCACAGGAAAGGTTCAAATCGTAGACAGTAAGAAGAGTCAGTCTTCTTGTACTTAAGTCGGCATTGTGCCTTTTGTATTTAATTCCGATGCAATTTCTGTGTTTCATCGTCAATAAGAAGGTCAGAGGGATACAGTAAACCTGAAGTGAAGGATCGGAATCTAAAACCGTTCTCACAGGAGAGGTTCAAAACATAGACAGTAAGAAGAGCCAGTCTTCTTGTACTTGAGTCGGCATTGTGTCTTTTATATTTAATTCCGATGAAATTTCTGTGCTTCATCGTCAATAAGAAGGTCGGAGGGATACAGTAAACCTGAAGTGAAGCATCGGAATCTATAACTAGTGTCACAGGAATGGTTCAAAACATAGACAGTAAGAAGAGTCAGTCTTCTTGTACTTAAGTCGGCATTGTGCCATTAGTATTTAATTCCGATTCAATTTTTGTGTTTCATCGTCAATACGAAGTTCAGAGGGATACAGTAAACCTGAAGTGAAGCATCGGAATGTGTAACTAGTGTCACAGGAATGGTTCAAAACATAGACAGTAAGAAGAGTCAGTCTTCTTGTACCTAAGTCGGCATTGTGCCTATTGTATTTCATTCCGATGCAATTTCTGTATTTCATCGTCAATAAGAAGGTCCAAGGGTCACAGTAAACATATAGTGAAGCATCGGAATCTAAAACTGGTCTCACAGGAAATGTTCAAAACATAGTCTGTAAGAGGAGTCAGTCTTCTTGTACTTAAATCGACATTGTGCCTTTTGTATTTAATGCCAATGCAATTTCTGTTTTTCATAATCTATAAGAAGGTCAGAGGGATACACCAATCCTGAAGTGAAGCATCGGAATCTATAGCTAGTGTCACAGGAATGGTACAGAACATAGATAGTGAGAAGCGTCATTCATCTTGTACTTAAGTCGGCATTGTGCCTTTTGTATTTAATTCCGAAGCAATTTCTGTGTTTCATCGTCAATAAGAAGGTCAGAGGGATACAGTAAAACTGAAGTGAAGCATCGGAATCTATAACTAGTCTCACAGCAATGGTTCAAAACATAAGCAGTAAGAAGCGTCAGTCTTCTTGTACTTAAGTCGCCAGTGTGCATTTTGTATTTAATTCCGAAGCAATTTCTGTGATTCATCGTCAATAAGGATGTCAGGGGGATACAGTAAACCTGAAGTGAAGCATCGGAATCTATAACTAGTGTCACAGGAATGATTCAAAACACAGGCAGTAAGAAGAGTCTGTCTTCTTGTATTTAAGTCGGCATTGTGCCTTTTCTATTTACTTCCGATGTAATTTCTGTGTTTCATCGTCAACAAGAAGGTCAGAGGGATTCAGTAAACCTGAAGTGAAGCATCGGAATCTAAAACCGGTCTCACACGAAAGGTTCAAATCGTAGACAGTAAGAAGAGTCAGTCTTCTTGTACTTAAGTCAGCATTGTGCCTTTTGTATTAAATTCCGATGCAATTTCTGTGTTTCATCGTCAATAAAAGGTCAGAGGGATAAAGCAAACCTGAAGAGAAGCATCGGAATCTATAACTTGTATCACAGGAATGGTTCAAAACATAGTCAGTAAGAAGAGTCAGTCTTCTTGTACTTAAGTCGGCATTGTGCCTTTTGTATTTAATTCCGATGCAATTTCTGTGTTTCATCGTCAATAAGAATGTCAGAGGGATACAGTAAACCTGAAGTGAAGCATCGGAATCTAAAACCGGTCTCACAGGAGAGGTTCAAAACATAGACAGTAAGAAGAGCCAGTCTACTTGTACTTGAGTCGGCATTGTGTATTTTATATTTAATTCCGATGAAATTTCTGTGCTTCATCGTCAATAAGAAGGTCGGAGGGATACAGTAAACCTGAAGTGAAGCATCGGAATCTACAACTAGTGTCACAGGAATGGTTCAAAACATAGACAGTAAGAAGAGTCAGTCTTCTTGTACTTAAGTCGGCATTGTGCCATTTGTATTTAATTCCGATGCAATTTCTGTGTTTCATCGTCAATACGAAGTTCAGAAGGATACAGCAAACCAGAAGTGAAGCTTCAGAATCTATTACAAGTGTCATAGGAATGGTTCTAAACAAAGACTGTGAGAATAGTCAGTCTTCTTGTACCTAAGTCGGCATTGTGCCTCTTGTATATAATTCCGATGCTATTTCTGTGTTTCATCGTCAATAAGAAGGTCCAAAAGATACAGTAAACACATAGTGAAGCATCGGAATATAAAACTGGTGTCACAGGAAATGTTCAAAACATAGTCAATAAGAAGAGTCACTCATCTTGTACTTATGTCGGCATTGTGCCTTTTGTATTTAATTCCCAAGCAATTTCTGTGTTTCATCGTCAATAAGAACGTCCAAGGGATACAGTAAACATATAGTGAAGCATCGGAATCCAAAACTGGTCTCACAGGAAATGTTCAAAACATAGTAGTAGGAGGAGTCAGTCTTCCTGTACTTAAGTCGGCATTGTGCCTTTTGTAATTAATTTCGATGCAATTTCTGTGTTTCATCGTCAATAAGTACGTCCAAGGGATACAGTAAACCTGAAGTGAAGCATCGGAATCTATAACTAGTGTCACAGGAATGGTTCAAAACATAGACAGTAAGAAGAGTCAGTCTTCTTGTACATAAGTCGGCATTGTGCCTTTTGTATTTAATTCCGATGCAATTTCTGTGTTTCATCGTCAATAAGAAGGTCAAAGGGATACAGTAAACCCGAAGTAAAGCAGCGGAATCTATAACAAGAGTCACAGGAATGGTTCTAAACATAAACAGTAAGAAGAGACAGTCTTTTTGGACTTAAGTCTGCAATGTGCCTTTCGTATTTAATTCCGATGCAATTTCTGTGCTTCATCGTCAATAGGAAGGTCAGAGGGATACAGTAAACCTGAAGTGAAGCATCGGAGTCTATAACTAGTGTCACAGGAATCTTTCAAAACATAGACAGTAAGAAGAGTCAGTATTCTTGTAGTAAAGTCGGAATTGTGCCTTTTCTATTTAATTCCGATGCGATTTCTGTGTTTCATCGTCAATAAGAAGGTCAGAGGGATACATTAAACACGACGTAAAGCATCGCAATCTATAGCTCGTGTCACAGGAATGGCTCTAAACATAGCTAGTAAGAAGCATCGTTCATCTTGTACTTAAGTCGGCATTGTGCATTTTGTATTTAATTCCGAAACAATATCTGTGTTTCATCGTCAATAAGAAGGTCAGAGGGATACAGTAAACCTGAAGTGAAGCATCGGAATCTATAACTAGTGTCACAGGAATGGTTCAAAACATAGACAGTAAGAAGAGTCAGTCTTCTTGTACTTAAGTCGCCAATGTGCATTTTGTATTTAATTCCGATGCAATTTCGGTGTTTCATCGTTCTATAAGGATGTCTGGGGGATTCAGTAAACCTGAAGTGAAGCATCGGAATCTATAACTAGTGTCACAGGAATGATTCAAAACACAGTCAATAAGAAGAGTCTGTCTTCTTGTATTTAAGTCGGCATTGTGCCTTTTCTATATACTTCCGATGCAATTTCTGTGTTTCATCGTCAATAAGAAGGTCAGAGGGATACAGTAAACCTGAAGTGAAGCATCGGAATCTAAAACCGGTCTCACAGGAGAGGTTCAAAACATAGACAGTAAGAAGAGCCAGTTTTCTTGTACTTGAGTCGGCATTTTGTCTTTTATATTTAATTCCGATGCAATTTCTGTGCTTCATCGCCAATAAGAAGGTCGGAGGGATACAGTAAACCTGAAGTGAAGCATCGGAATCTATAACTAGTGTCACAGGAATGGTTCAAAACATAGACAGTAGGAAGAGTCAGTCCTCTTGTACTTAAGTCGGCATTGTACCTTTTGTATTTAATTCCGATGCAATTTCTGTGTTTCATCGTCAATACGAAGTTCAGAGGGATACAGTAAACCAGCAGTGAAGCTTCAGAATCTATTACTAGTGTCACAGGAATGGTTGTAAACATAGACATTGAGAATAGTCAGTCTTCTTGTACTTAAGTCGGCCTTGTGCCTTTTGTATTTAATTCCGATGCTATTTCTGTGTTTCATCGTCAATAAGAAGGTTCAAGGGATACAGTAAACATATAGTGAAGCATCGGAATCTAAACCTGTTCTCACAGGAAATGTTCAAAACATAGTCAATAAGAAGAGTCAGTCATCTTGTACTTATGTCGGCATTGTGCCTTTTGTATTTAATTCCGATGCAATTTCTGTGTTTCATCGTCAATAAGAAGGTCCAAGGAAAACAGTAAACATATAGTGAAGCATCGGAATCTAAAACTGGTCTCACAGGAAATGTTCAAAACATAGTAGTAAGAGGAGTCAGTCTTCTTGTACTTAAGTCGGCATTGTGCCTTTTGTATTTAATTCCGATTCATTTTCTGTTTCATCGTCAATAAGAACGTCCAAGGGATACAGTAAACCTGAAGTGAAGCATCGGAATCTATAACTAGTGTCACAGGAATGGTTCAAAACATAGACAGTAAGAAGAGTTAGTCTTTTTGCACTTAAGTCTGCAATGTGCCTTTTGTATTTAATTCCGATGCAATTTCTGTGCTTCATCGTCAATAGGAAGGTCAGAGGGATACAGTAAACCTGAAGTGAAGCATCGGAATCTATAACTAGTGTCACAGGAATGGTTCAAAACGTAGACAGTAAGAAGAGTCAGTCTTCTTGTAGTTAAAGCGGAATTGTGCCTTTTCTATTTAATTCCGATGCGATTTCTGTGTTCCGTCGTCAATAAGAAGGTCGAAGGTATACAGTAAACCTGACGTGAAGCATCGGAATCTAAAACCGGTCTACAGGAAATGTTCAAAACATAGACAGCAAGAAGAGCCAGTCTTTTTGTACTTGAGACGGCATTGTGCCTTTTGTATGTAATTCCGATGCAAATTCTGTGTTTCATCGTCAATAAGAAGGTCAGAGGTATACAGTAAACATATAGTGAATAATCGGAATCCAAAACTGGTCTCACAGGAAATGTTCATAAAATAGTCAGTGAGAGGAGTCTGTCTTCTTTTACTTAGGACGGCAATGTGCCTTTTGTATTTAATTCTGATGTAATTTCTGAGTTTCATCATCAATAAGAAGGTCTAGGGATACAGTAAACCTGATGTGAAGTATCGTAAGCAATAACTAGTGTCACAGGAATGGTTCAAAACATAGACAGTAAGAAGAGTCAGTCTTCTTTTACTTAATTCGGCATTGTGCCTTATGTTTTTAATTACGATGCAATTTCTGTGTTTCATCGTCAATAAGAAGGTCCAAGGGTTACAGTAAACATATAGTGAAGCATCGGAATCTAAAACTGGTCTCACAGGAAATGTTCAATTCATAGACAGTAAGAAGAGTCAGTCATCTTACACTTAAGTCGGCATTGTGCCTTTTGTATTTAATTCCGATGCAATTTCTTTGTTTCATCGCCAATAACAAGGTCCAAGGAATACAGTAAACATATATTTACGCATCGGAATATAAAACTGGTCTCACAGTAAATGTTCAAAACATAGTCAGTAAGAATAGTCAGTCTTCTTGTACTTAAGTCGGCATTGTGCCTTTTGTATCTAATTCCGATGCAATTTCTGTGTTTCATCGTCAATAAGAAGAACCAAGAGATACAGTAAACATATAGTGAAGCATCGGAATATAAAAGCGGTCTCACAGGAAAGGTTCAAACATAGACAGCAAGAAGAACCAGTCATCTTGTACTTGAGTCGGCATTGTGCCTTTTGTATTTAAATCAGATGGAATTTCTGTGTTTCATCGTCAATAAGAAGGTCAGAGGGATACAGTAAATATGAAGTGAAGCATCGGAATCTATAACTAGTGTCACAGGAATGGTTCAAAATATAGACAGTTAGAAGAGTCAGTCTTCTTGTACTTAAGTCGGCATTGTGACTTTTGTATTTAATTCCGATGCAATTTCTGTGTTTCATCATCAATAAGAAGGCCAGAGGGATACAGTAAACCTGAAGTGAAGCTTCGGAATCTATAACTAGTGTTACAGGGATGGTTCAAAACATAGACAGTAAGAAGAGTCAGTCTTCTTCTACTTAAGTCGGCATTGTGCCTTTTGTATTTAATTCCGATGCAATTTCAGTGTTTCATCGTCAATAAGAAGGTCATAGGGATACAGTAAACCCGAAGTAAAGCAGCGGAATATAAAACTAGTGTCACAGGAATGGTTCTAAACATAGACAGTAAGAAGAGTCAGTCTTTGTGTACTTAAGTCTGCAATGTGCCTTTTGTATTTAATTCCGATGCAATTTCTGTGCTCCGTCGTCAATAAGAAGGTCGAAGGGATACAGTAAACCTGACGTGAAGCACCGGAATCTAAAACCGGTCTACAGGAAATGTTCTAAACGTAGACAGTAAGAAGAGCCAGTCTTCTTGTACTTGAGTCGGCGTTGTGCCTTTTGTATGTAATTCCGACGCAATTTCTGTGTTTCATCGTCAATAAGGAGGTCAGAGGTCTACAGCAAACATATAGTGAAGCATCGGAATCCAAAACTGGTCGCACAGGAAATGTTCATAGCATAGTCAGTGAGAGGAGTCTGTCTTCTTTTACTTATGTCGCCATTGTGCCTTTTGTATTTAATTCCGATGCAATTTCTGAGTTTCATCCTCAATAAGAAGGTCAAGGGCTACAGTAAACCTGAAGTGAAGCATCGTAATCAATAACTAGTGTCACAGGAATGATTCAAAACATAGCCAGTAAGAAGAGTCAGTCTTCCTTTACTTAAGTCGGCATTGTGCCTTTTGTATTTAATTCCGATGCAATTTCTGTGTTTCATCGTCAATAAGAAGGTCCAAGGGTTACAGTAAACATATAGTGAAGCATCAGAATCTGAAACTGGTCTCACAGGAAATGTTCAATTCATAGACAGTAAGAAGTGTCAGTCTTCTTGTACTTAAGTCAGCATTGTGCCTTTTGTATCTAATACCGATGCAATTTCTGTGTTTCAACGTCAATAAAAAGAACCAAGGGATACAGTAAACATATAGTGAAGCATCGAAATCTAAAACCGGTCTCACAGGAATGGTTCAAAACATAGACATTAAGAAGAGTCAGTCTTCTTGTACTTAAGTCGGCATTGTGCCTTTTGTATTTAATTCCGATGCAATTTCAGTGTTTCATCATCAATAAGGATGTCAGGGGGATACAGTAAACCTGAAGTGAAGCATCGGAATCTATAACTAGTGTCACAGGAATGATTCAAAACACAGTCAGTAAGAAGAGTCTGTCTTCTTGTATTTAAGTCGGCATTGTGCCTTTTCTATTTACTTCCGATGCAATTTCTGTGTTTCATCGTCAATAAGAAGGTAAGAGGGATTCAGCAAACCTGAAGTGAAGCATCGGAATCTAAAACCGGTCTCACAGAAAAGATTCAAATCGTAGACAGTAAGAAGAGTCAGTCTTCATGTACTTAAGTCAGCATTGTGCCTTTGGTATTTAATTCCGATGCAATTTCTGTTTTTCATCGTCAATAAAAGGTCAGAGGTTTACAGCAATCCTGAAGAGAAGCATCGGAATCTATAACTTGTGTCACAGGAATGGTTCAAAGCATAGTCACTAAGAAGAGTCAGTCTTCTTGTAATTAAGTCGGCATTGAGCCTTTTGTATTTAATTCCGATGAAATTTCTGTGTTTCATCGTCAATAAGAAGGTCAGAGGGATACAGTAAACTTGAAGTGAAGCATCGGAATCTAAAACCGGTCTCACAGGAGCGGTTCAAAACATAGACAGTAAGGAGAGCCAGTCTTCTTGTACTTGATTCGGCATTGTGTCTTTTATATTTAATTCCGATGCAATTTCTGTGCTTCATCGTCAATAAGAAGGTCGGAGGGATACAGTAAACCTGAAGTGAAGCATCGGAATCTATAACTAGTGTCACAGGAATGGTTCAAACATAGACAGTAAGAAGAGTCAGTCTTCTTGTACTTAAGTCGGCATTGTACCTTTTATATTTAATTTCGATGCAATTTCTGTGTTTCATCGTCAATACGAAGTTCAGAGGGATACAGTAAACCAGAAGTGAAGCTTCAGAATCTATTACTAGTGTCATAGGAATGGTTGTAAACATAGACAGTGAGAATAGTCAGTCTTCTTGTACTTAAGTCGACATTGTGCCTTTTGCATTTAATTCCGATGCTATTTCTGTGTTTCATCGTCAATAAGAAAGTCAGAGGGATACAGTAAACCTGAAGTGAAGCATCGGAATCTATAACTAGTGTCACAGGAATGGTTCAAAACATAGACAGTAAGAAGAGTCAGTCTTCTTGTACTTAAGTCGGCATTGTGCCTTTTGTATTTAATTCCGATGCAATTTCTGTGCCTCATCGTCAATAGGAAGGTCAGAGGGATACAGTAAACCTGAAGTGAAGCATCGGAATCTATAACTAGTGTCACAGGAATGGTTCACAACATAGACAGTAAGAAGAGTCAGTCTTCTTGTAGTTAAGTCGGAATTGTGCCTTTTCTATTTATTTCCGATGCGCTTTCTGTGTTCCGTCGTCAATAAGAAGGTCGAAGGGATACAGTAAACCTGACGTGAAGCATCGGAATCTAAACCGGTCTACAGGAAATGTTCAGAACATAGACAGCAAGAAGAGCCAGTCATCTTGTACTTGAGTCGGCATTGTGCCTTTTGTATTTAATTCCGATCCAATTTCTGTGTTTCATCGTCAATAAGAAGGTCCAAGGGTTACAGTAAACATATAGTGAAGCATCGGAATCTAAAATTTGTCTCACAGGAAATGTTCAATTCATAGACAGTAAGAAGAGTCAGTCATCTTGCACTGAAGTCGGCATTGTGCCTTTTGTATTTAATTCCGATGCAATTTCTTTGTTTCATCGCCAATAACAAGGTCCAAGGAATACAGTAAACATATATTGAAGCATCGGAATCTAAAACTGGTCTCACAGAAAATGTTCAAAACATAGTCAGTAAGAAGAGTCAGTCTTCTTGTACTTAAGTCGGCATTGTGCCTTTTGTATCTAATTCTAATGCAATTTCTGTGTTTCATCGCCAATAAGAAGAACAAAAGGATACAGTAAACATATAGTGAAGCATCGGAATCTAAAACCGGTCTCACAGGAAAGGTTCAAACATAGACAGCAAGAAGAGCCCGTCATCTTGTACTTGAGTCGGCATTGTGCCTTTTTTATTTAAATCCGATGCAATTTCTGTGTTTCATCGTGAATAAGAAGGTCAGAGGGATACAGTAAATGTGAAATGAAGCATCGGAATCTGTAATTAGTGTCACAGGAATAGTTCAAAACATAGACAGTTAGAAGAGTCAGTCTTCTTGTACTTAGGTCGGCATTGTGCCTTTTCTATTTAATTCCGATGCAATTTCTGTGTTTCATCGTCAATAAGAAAGTCAGAGGGATACACTAAACCTAATGTGAAGCATCTGAATCTACCACTAGTGTCATAGGAATGGTTCAAATCATAGACAGTAAGAAGAGTCAGTAATCTTGTACTAAAGTCGGCATTGTGCCTCTTGCATTTAATTCCGATGCAATTTCTGTTTTCCATCGTCAATAAGAACGTCCAAGGGATACAGTAAACCTGAAGTGAAGCATCGCAGTCTAAAACCGGTCTCACAGGAAAGGTTCAAAACATAGACAGTAAAAGAGCCAGTCTTCTTGCACTTGAGTCGGCATTGTGCTTTTTGTATTTAATTCCAATGCAATTTCTGTGTTTCATCGTCAATAAGAAGGTCAGAGGAATACAGTAAACCTGAAGTGAAGCATCGGAATCCATAACTAGTGTCACAGGAATGGTTCAAAACATAGTCAGTAAGAAGAGTCAGTCTTCTTGTACTTAAGTCGGCATTGTGCCTTTTGTATTTAATTCCAATGCAATTTCTGTGTTTCATCGTCAATAAGAAGGTCAGAGGGATACAGTAAACCCGAAGTAAAGCAGCGGAATCTACACCTAGTGTCACAGGAATGGTTCTAAACATAATCAATAAGAAGAGTCAGTCTTTTTGTACTTAAGTCTGCAATGTGCCTTTTGTATTTAATTCCAATGCAATTTCTGTGCTTCATCGTCAATAGGAAGGTCAGAGGGATACAGTAAACCTGAAGTGAAGCATCGGAATCTATAACTAGTGTCACAGGAATGGTTCAAAACATAGAGAGTAAGAAGAGTCAGTCTTCTTGTAGTTAAGTCGGGATTGTGCCTTTTCTATTTAATTCCGATGCGATTTCTGTGTTCCGTCGTCAATAAGAAGGTCGAAGGGATACAGTAAACCTGACGTGAAGCATCGGAATCTAAAACCGGTCTACAGGAAAGGTTCAAAACAAAGACAGTAAGAAGAGCCAGTCTTCTTGTACTTGAGTCGGCATTGTGCCTTTTGTATTTAATTCAGATGCAATTTCTGTGTTTCATCGTCAATAAGAAGGTCAGAGGTATACAGTAATCATATAGTGAAGCATCGGAATCTAAAACTGGTCTCACAGGAAAAGTTCAAAACATAGTAGTAAGAGGAGTCAGTCTTCTTCTACTTCAGTCAGCATTGTGCATTTTGTACCTAATTCCGATGCAATTTCTGTGTTTCATCTTCAATAAGAACGTCCAAGGGATACAGTAAACCTGAATTGAAGCATCGCAGTCTAAAACCGGTCTCACAGGAAAGGTTCTAAACATAGACATTAAAAGAGCCAGTCTTCTTGCACTTGAGTCGGAATTGTGCTTCTTGTATTTAATTCCAATGCAATTTCTGTGTTTCATCGTCAATAAGAAGGTCAGAGGGATACAGTAAACCTGAAGTGAAGCATCGGAATCTAGAACCGGTCTCACAGGAAAGGTTCAAATCGTAGACAGTAAGAAGAGTCAGTCTTCTTGTACTTAAGTCAGCATTGTGCCTTTTGTATTTAATTCCGATGCAATTCTGTGTTTCATCGTCAATAAAAGGTCAGAGAGATACAGCAAACCTGAAGAGAAGCATCGGAATCTATAACTTGTGTCACAGGAATGGTTCAAAACATGGCCCGTAGGAAGAGTCCGTCTTCTTGTACTTAAGTCGGCATTGTGACTTTTGTATTTAATTTCGATGCAATTTCTGTGTTTCATCGCCAATAAGAAGGTCCAAGGGTTACAGTAAACATATAGTGAAGCATCGGAATCTAAAACTGGTCTCACAGGAAATGTTCCAAACATAGTCAATAAGTGGAGTCAGTCTTCTTGTACATAAGTCGGCATTGTGCCTCTTGTATTTAATGCCAATGCAATTTATGTGTTTCATAATCAATAAGAAGGTCTGAGGGATACACTAAACCTGAAGTGAAGCATCGGAATCTATAGCTAGTGACGAAGGAATGGTTCAGAACATAGATAGTAAGAAGCGTCATTCATCTTGTACTTAAGTCGGCATTGTGCATTTTGTATTTAATTCCGAAGCAATTTCTGTGTTTCATCGTCAATAAGAAGGTCAGAGGGATACAGTAAACATGAAGTGAAGCATCGGAATCTATAACTATTCTCAAAGCAATGGTTCAAAACATAGACAGTAAGAAGCGTCAGTCTTCTTGTACTTAAGTCGTCAATGTGCATTTTGTATTTAATTCCGATGCAATTTCTGTGATTCATTGTCAATAAGGATGTCAGGGGGACACGGTAAACCTGAAGTGAAGCATCGGAATCTGTAACTAGTGACACAGGAATGATTCAAAACACAGTCATTAAGAAGAGTCTGTCTTCTTGTATTTAAGTCGGCATTGTGCCTTTTCTATTTACTTCCGATGCAATTTCTGTGTTCCATCGTCATCAAGAAGGTCAGAGGGATACAGTAAACCTGAAGTGAAGCATCGGAATCTCAAACCGGTCTCACAGGAAAGGTTCAAAACATTGACAGTAAGAAGAGCCAGGCTTCTTTTACTTGAGTCGGCATTGTGTCTTTTATATTTAATTCCGATGAAATTTCTGTGCTTCATCGTCAATAAGAAGGTCGGAGGGATACAGTAAACCTGAAGTGAAGCATCGGAAACTATAACTAGTGTCACAGGAATGGTTCAAAACATAGACAGTAAGAAGAGTCAGTCTTCTTGTACTTAAGTCGGCATTAAGCCATTTGTATTTAATTCCGATGCAATTTCTGTGTTTCATCGTCAATACGAAGTTCAGAGGGATACAGTAAACCAGAAGTGAAGCTTTCGAATCTATTACTAGTGTCATAGGAATGGTTCTAAACAAAGACAGTGGGAATAGTAGTCTTCTTGTACTTATGTCGGCATTGTGCCTTTTGTATTTAATTCCGATGCTATTTGTGGGTTTCATCGTCAATAAGAAGGTCTAAGGGATACAGTAAACTCATAGTGAAGCATCGGAATCTAAATCTGGTCTCACAGGAAATGTTCAAAGCATAGTCAATAAGAAGAGTCAGTCATCTTGTACTTATGTCGGAATTGTGCCTTTTGTATTTAATTCCTATGCAATTTCTGTGTTTCATCGTCAATAAGAAGGTCCAAGGGATACAGTAAACATATAGTGAAACATCGGAATCTAAAACTGGTCTCACAGGAAAGGTTCAAAACATAGACAGTAAGAAGAGCCAGTCTTCTTTTACTTGAGTCGGCATTGTGTCTTTTATATTTAATTCCGATGAAATTTCTGTGCTTCATCGTCAATAAGAAGGTCGGAGGGATACAGTAAACCTGAAGTGAAGCATCGGAAACCATAACTAGTGTCACAGGAATGGTTCAAAACATAGACAGTAAGAAGAGTCAGTCTTCTTGTACTTAAGTCGGCATTGTGCCAATTAGTATTTAATTCCGATGCAATTTCTGTGTTTCATCGTCAATAAGAAGGTCGGAGGGATACAGTAAACCTGAAGTGAAGCATCGGAATCTATAACTAGTGTCACAGGAATGGTTCAAAACATGGACAGTAAGAAGAGTCAGTCTTCTTGGACTTAAGTCGGCATTGTGCCATTTGTATTTAATTCCGATGCAATTTCTGTGTTTCATCGTCAATACGAAGTTCAGAGGGATACAGTAAACCAGAAGTGACGCATCGGAATCTATTAGTAGTGTCACAGGAATGGTTAAAAGCATAGACAGTAAGAAGAGTCAGTCTTCTTGTAGTTAAGTTGGAATTGTGCCTTTTCTATTTAATTCCGATGCGATTTCTGTGTTTCATCGTCAATAAGAAGGTCAGAGGGATACAGTAAACCCGAAGTAAAGCATCGGAATCTATAGCTAGTGTCACAGGAATGGTTCTAAACATACATAGTAAGAAGCGTCATTCATCTTGTACTTAAGTCGGCATTGTGCATTTTGTATTCAATTCCGAAACAATTTCTGTGTTTCATCGTAAATACGAAGCTCAGAGGGATACAGTAAACCTGAAGTGAAGCATTGGAATCTATAACTAGTCTCACAGCAATGGTTGCAAACATAGACAGTAAGAAGCGTCAGTCTTCTTGTACTTAAGTCGCCAATGTGCATTTTGTATTTAATTCCGATGCAATTTCGGTGTTTCATCGTCAATAAGGATGTCAGGGGGATACAGAAAACCTGAAGTGAAGCATCGGAATCTATAACTAGTGTTACAGGAATGATTCAAAACACAGTCAGCAAGAAGAGTCTGTCTTCTTGTATTTAAGTCGGCATTGTGCCTTTTCTATGTACTTTCGATGCAATTTCTGTGTTTCATCGTCAATAAGAAGGTCAGAGGGATTCAGTAAACCTGAAGTGAAGCATCGCAGTCTAAAACCGGTCTCACAGGACAGGTTCTAAACATAGACAGTAAAAGAGCCAGTCATCTTGCACTTGAGTCGGCATTGTGCTTTTTGTATTTAATTCCAATGCAAATTCTGTGTTTCATCAACAATAAGAAGGTCAGAGGGATACAGTAAACCTGAATTGAAGCATCGCAATCTATAACTAGTGTCACAGGAATGGTTCAAAACATAGACAGTAAGAAGTGTCAGTCTTCTTGTACTTAAGTTGGCATTGTGCCTCTTGTATTTAATGCCAATGCAATTTCTGTGTTTCATAATCAATAAGAAGGTCAGAAGGATACACTAAACCTGAAGTGAAGCATCGGAATCTATAGCTAGTGTCACAGGAATGGTCAGAACGTAGATAGTAAGAAGCGTCATTCATCTTGTACTTAAGTCGGCATTGTGCCTTTTGTATTTAATTCCGAAGCAATTTCTGTGTTTCATCGTCAATAAGAAGGTCAGAGGGATACAGTAAACCTGAACTGAAGCATCGGAATCTATAACTAGTCTCAGAACAATGGTTCAAAACATAGACAGTAAGAAGCGTCAGTCTTCTTGTACTTAAGTCGCCAATGTGCATTTTGTATTTAATTCCGATGCTATTTCGGTGTTTCATCGTCAATAAGAAGGTCAGAGGGATACAGTAAACCTGAAGTGAAGCATCGGAATCTATAACTAGTGTCACAGGAACGGTTCAAAGCATAGACAGTAAGAAGAGTCAGTCTTCTTGTACTTAAGTAGGCATTGTGCCCTTTGTAATTAATTCCGATGCAATTTCTGTGTTTCATCGTCAATAAGAAGGGCAGAGGGATACAGTAAACCCGAAGTAAAGCAGCGGAATTTATAACTAGTGTCACAGGAATGGTTCTAAACATAAACAGTAAGAAGAGTCAGTCTTTTTGTACTTAAGTCTGCAATGTGCCTTTTGTATTTAATTCCGATGCAATTTCTGTGCTCCATCGTCAATAGGAAGGTCAGAGGGATACAGAAAACCTGAAGTGAAGCATCGGAATCTATAACTAGTGTCACAGGAATGATTCAAAACACAGTCTGTAAGAAGAGTCTGTCTTCTTGTATTTATGTCGGCATTGTGCCTTTTCTATTTACTTCCGATGCAATTTCTGTGTTTCATCGTCAATAAGAAGGTCAGAGGGATTCAGTAAACCTGAAGTGAAGCATCGCAGTCTAAAACCGGTCTCACAGGAAAGGTTCTAAACATAGACAGTAAAAGAGCCAGTCTTCTTGCACTTGAGTCGGCATTGTGATTTTTGTATTTAATTCCAATGCAATTTCTGTGTTTCATAGTCAACAAGAAGGACAGAGGGATACAGTAAACCTGATGTGAAGCATCGGAATCTAAAACCGGTCTCACAGGAGAGGTTCAAAACATAGACAGTAAGAAGAGCCAGTCTTCTTGTACTTGAGTCGGCATTGTGTCTTTTATATTTAATTCCGATGAAATTTCTGTGCTTCATCGTCAATAAGAAGGTCGGAGGGATACAGTAAACCTGAAGTGAAGCATCGGTATCTATAACTAGTGTCACAGGAATGGTTCAAAACATAGACAGTAAGAAGAGTCAGTCTTCTTGTACTTAAGTCGGCATTGTGCCATTTGTATTTCATTCCGATGCAATTTCTGTGTTTCATCGTCAATACGAAGTTCAGAGGGATACAGTAAACCAGAAGTGAAGCTTCAGAATCTATTACTAGTGTCATAGGAATGGTTCTAAACAAAGACAGTGAGAATATTCAGTCTTCTTGTACTTAAGTCGGCATTGTGCCTTTTGTATTTAATTCCGATGCTATTTCTGTGTTTCATCGTCAAAAAGAAGGTCTAAGGGATACAGTAAACACATAGTGAAGAATCGGAATCTAAAACTAGTCTCACAGGAAATGGTCAAAGCATAGTCAGTAAGAAGAGTCAGTCATCTTGTACTTATGTCGGCACTGTGCCTTTTGTATTTAATTCCTATGCAATTCCTGTGTTTCATCGTCAATAAGAAGGTCCAAGGGATACAGTAAACATATAGTGAAGCATCGGAATCTAAAACTGGTCTCACAGGAAAAGTTCAAAACATAGTAGTAAGAGGAGTCAGTCTTCTTCTACTTCAGTCAGCATTGTGCATTTTGTACCTAATTCCGATGCAATTTCTGTGTTTCATCTTCAATAAGAACGTCCAAGGGATACAGTAAACCTGAATTGAAGCATCGCAGTCTAAAACCGGTCTCACAGGGAAGGTTCTAAACATAGACATTAAAAGAGCCAGTCTTCTTGCACTTGAGTCGGAATTGTGCTTCTTGTATTTAATTCCAATGCAATTTCTGTGTTTCATCGTCAATAAGAAGGTCAGAGGGATACAGTAAACCTGAAGTGAAGCATCGGAATCTAGAACCGGTCTCACAGGAAAGTTTCAAATCGTAGACAGTAAGAAGAGTCAGTCTTCTTGTACTTAAGTCAGCATTGTGCCTTTTGTATTTAATTCCGATGCAATTCTGTGTTTCATCGTCAATAAAAGGTCAGAGAGATACAGCAAACCTGAAGAGAAGCATCGGAATCTATAACTTGTGTCACAGGAATGGTTCAAAACATGGCCCGTAGGAAGAGTCCGTCTTCTTGTACTTAAGTCGGCATTGTGACTTTTGTATTTAATTTCGATGCAATTTCTGTGTTTCATCGTCAATAAGAAGGTCAGAGGGATACAGTAAACCTGAAGTGAAGCATCGGAATCTAAAACCGGTCTGACAGGAGAGGTTCAAAACATAGACAGTAAGAAGAGCCAGTCTTCTTGTACATGAGTCGGCATTGTGTCTTTTATATTTAATTCCGATGCAATTTCTGTGCTTCATCGTCAATAAGAAGGTCGGAGGGATACAGTAAGCCTGAAATGAAGCATCGGAATCTATAACTAGTGTCACAGGAATGGTTCAAAACATAGACAGTAAGAAGAGTCTGTCTTCTTGTACTTAAGTCGGCATTGTACCTTTTCTATTTAATTCCGATGCAATTTCTGTGTTTCATCGTCAATACGAAGTTCAGAGGGATACAGTAAACCAGAAGTGAAGCTTCAGAATCTATTACTAGTGTCATAGGAATGGTTCTTAACATAGACAGTGAGAATAGTCAGTCTTCTTGTACTTAAGTCGGCATTGTGCCTTTTGTTTTTAATTCCGATGCTATTTCTGTGTTTCATCATCAATAAGAAGGTCCAAGGGATACAGTAAACATATAGTGAAGCATCGGAATCTAAAACTGGTCTCACAGGAAATGTTCAAATCATAGTCAATAAGAAGAGTCAGTCATCTTGTACTTATGTCGACTTTGTGCCTTTTGTATTTAATTCCGATGCAATTTCTGTGTTTCATTGTCAATAAGAAGGTCCAAGGGATACAGTAAACATATAGTGAAGCATCGGAATCTAAAACTGGTCTCACAGGAAATGTTAAAAACATAGTATTAAGAGGAGTCAGTCTTCTTGTACTTAAGTCGGCATTGTGCCTTTTGTATTTAATTCCGATGCAATTTCTGTGTTTCATCGTCAATAAGAACGTCCAAGCGATAAAGTAAACCTGAAGTGAAGCATCGCAGTCTAAAATCGGTCTCACAGGAAAGGTTCAAAACATAGAAAGTAAAAGAGCCAGTCTTCTTGCACTTGCGTCGGCATTGTGCTTTTTGTATTTAATTCCAATGCAATTTCTGTGTTTCATCGTCAATAAGAAGGTCAGAGGGATACAGTAAACCCGAAGTAAAGTAGCGGAATCTATAACTAGTGTCACAGGAATGGTTCTAAACATAGACAGTAAGAAGAGTCAGTCTTTTTGTACTTAGTGTGCAATGTGGCCTTTGTATTTAATTCCGATGCAATTTCGGTGTTTCATCGTCAATAAGGATGTCAGGGGGATACAGAAAACCTGAAGTGAAGCATCGGAATCTATAACTAGTGTCACAGGAATGATTCAAAACACAGTCTGTAAGAAGAGTCTGTCTTCTTGTATTTATGTCGGCATTGTGCCTTTTCTAATTACTTCCGATGCAATTTCTGTGTTTCATCGTCAATAAGAAGGTCAGAGGGATTCAGTAAACCTGAAGTGAAGCATCGCAGTCTAAAACCGGTCTCACAGGAAAGGTTCTAAACATAGACAGTAAAAGAGCCAGTCTTCTTGCACTTGAGTCAGCATTGTGATTTTTGTATTTAATTCCAATGCAATTTCTGTGTTTCATCGTCAACAAGAAGGACAGAGGGATACAGTAAACCTGAAGTGAAGCATCAGAATCTAAAACCGGTCTCACAGGAGAGGTTCAAAACATAGACAGTAAGAAGAGCCAGTCTCCTTGTACTTGAGTCGGCATTGTGTCTTTTATATTTAATTCCGATGAAATTTCTGTGCTTCATCGTCAATAAGAAGGTCGGAGGGATACAGTAAACCTGAAGTGAAGCATCGGTAACTATAACTAGTGTCACAGGAATGGTTCAAAACATAGACAGTAAGAAGAGTCAGTCTTCTTGTACTTAAGTCGGCATTGTGCCATTTGTATTTCATTCCGATGCAATTTCTGTGTTTCATCGTCAATACGAAGTTCAGAGGGATACAGTAAACCAGAAGTGAAGCTTCAGAATCTATTACTAGTGTCATAGGAATGGTTCTAAACAAAGACAGTGAGAATATTCAGTCTTCTTGTACTTAAGTCGGCATTGTGCCTTTTGTATTTAATTCCGATGCTATTTCTGTGTTTCATCGTCAAAAAGAAGGTCTAAGGGATACAGTAAACACATAGTGAAGAATCGGAATCTAAAACTAGTCTCACAGGAAATGGTCAAAGCATAGTCAGTAAGAAGAGTCAGTCATCTTGTACTTATGTCGGCACTGTGCCTTTTGTATTTAATTCCTATGCAATTCCTGTGTTTCATCGTCAATAAGAAGGTCCAAGGGATACAGTAAACATATAGTGAAGCATCGGAATCTAAAACTGGTCTCACAGGAAAAGTTCAAAACATAGTAGTAAGAGGAGTCAGTCTTCTTCTACTTCAGTCAGCATTGTGCATTTTGTACCTAATTCCGATGCAATTTCTGTGTTTCATCTTCAATAAGAACGTCCAAGGGATACAGTAAACCTGAATTGAAGCATCGCAGTCTAAAACCGGTCTCACAGGAAAGGTTCTAAACATAGACATTAAAAGAGCCAGTCTTCTTGCACTTGAGTCGGAATTGTGCTTCTTGTATTTAATTCCAATGCAATTTCTGTGTTTCATCGTCAATAAGAAGGTCAGAGAGATACAGTAAACCTGAGGTGAAGCATCGGAATCTAGAACCGGTCTCACAGGAAAGGTTCAAATCGTAGACAGTAAGAAGAGTCAGTCTTCTTGTACTTAAGTCAGCATTGTGCCTTTTGTATTTAATTCCGATGCAATTCTGTGTTTCATCGTCAATAAAAGGTCAGAGAGATACAGCAAACCTGAAGAGAAGCATCGGAATCTATAACTTGTGTCACAGGAATGGTTCAAAGCATGGCCCGTAGGAAGAGTCCGTCTTCTTGTACTTAAGTCGGCATTGTGACTTTTGTATTTAATTTCGATGCAATTTCTGTGTTTCATCGTCAATAAGAAGGTCAGAGGGATACAGTAAACCTGAAGTGAAGCATCGGAATCTAAACCCGGTCTGACAGGAGAGGTTCAAAACGTAGACAGTAAGAAGAGTCTGTCTTCTTGTACTTAAGTCGGCATTGTACCTTTTCTATTTAATTCCGATGCAATTTCTGTGTTTCATCGTCAATACGAAGTTCAGAGGGATACAGTAAACCAGAAGTGAAGCTTCAGAATCTATTACTAGTGTCATAGGAATGGTTCTTAACATAGACAGTGAGAATAGTCAGTCTTCTTGTACTTAAGTCGGCATTGTGCCTTTTGTTTTTAATTCCGATGCTATTTCTGTGTTTCATCATCAATAAGAAGGTCCAAGGGATACAGTAAACATATGGTGAAGCATCGGAATCTAATACTGGTCTCACAGGAAATGTTCAAATCATAGTCAATAAGAAGAGTCAGTCATCTTGTACTTATGTCGACTTTGTGCCTTTTGTATTTAATTCCGATGCAATTTCTGTGTTTCATTGTCAATAAGAAGGTCCAAGGGATACAGTAAACATATAGTGAAGCATCGGAATCTAAAACTGGTCTCACAGGAAATGTTAAAAACATAGTATTAAGAGGAGTCAGTCTTCTTGTACTTAAGTCGGCATTGTGCCTTTTGTAATTAATTCCGATGCAATTTCTGTGTTTCATCGTCAATAAGAACGTCCAAGCGATAAAGTAAACCTGAAGTGAAGCATCGCAGTCTAAAACCGGTCTCACAGGAAAGGTTCAAAACATAGAAAGTAAAAGAGCCAGTCTTCTTGCACTTGCGTCGGCATTGTGCTTTTTGTATTTAATTCCAATGCAATTTCTGTGTTTCATCGTCAATAAGAAGGTCAGAGGGATACAGTAAACCCGAAGTAAAGTAGCGGAATCTATAACTAGTGTCACAGGAATGGTTCTAAACATAGACAGTAAGAAGAGTCAGTCTTTTTGTACTTAGTGTGCAATGTGGCCTTTGTATTTAATTCCGATGCAATTTCGGTGTTTCATCGTCAATAAGGATGTCAGGGGGATACAGAAAACCTGAAGTGAAGCATCGGAATCTATAACTAGTGTCACAGGAATGATTCAAAACACAGTCTGTAAGAAGAGTCTGTCTTCTTGTATTTATGTCGGCATTGTGCCTTTTCTAATTACTTCCGATGCAATTTCTGTGTTTCATCGTCAATAAGAAGGTCAGAGGGATTCAGTAAACCTGAAGTGAAGCATCGCAGTCTAAAACCGGACTCACAGGAAAGGTTCTAAACATAGACAGTAAAAGAACCAGTCTTCTTGCACTTGAGTCGGCATTGTGATTTTTGTATTTAATTCCAATGCAATTTCTGTGTTTCATCGTCAACAAGAAGGACAGAGGGATACAGTAAACCTGAAGTGAAGCATCAGAATCTAAAACCGGTCTCACAGGAGAGGTTCAAAACATAGACAGTAAGAAGAGCCAGTCTTCTTGTACTTGAGTCGGCATTGTGTCTTTTATATTTAATTCCGATGAAATTTCTGTGCTTCATCGTCAATAAGAAGGTCGGAGGGATACAGTAAACCTGAAGTGAAGCATCGGTAACTATAACTAGTGTCACAGGAATGGTTCAAAACATAGACAGTAAGAAGAGTCAGTCTTCTTGTACTTAAGTCGGCATTGTGCCATTTGTATTTCATTCCGATGCAATTTCTGTGTTTCATCGTCAATACGAAGTTCAGAGGGATACAGTAAACCAGAAGTGAAGCTTCAGAATCTATTACTAGTGTCATAGGAATGGTTCTAAACAAAGACAGTGAGAATATTCAGTCTTCTTGTACTTAAGTCGGCATTGTGCCTTTTGTATTTAATTCCGATGCTATTTCTGTGTTTCATCGTCAAAAAGAAGGTCTAAGGGATACAGTAAACACATAGTGAAGAATCGGAATCTAAAACTAGTCTCACAGGAAATGGTCAAAGCATAGTCAGTAAGAAGAGTCAGTCATCTTGTACTTATGTCGGCACTGTGCCTTTTGTATTTAATTCCTATGCAATTCCTGTGTTTCATCGTCAATAAGAAGGTCCAAGGGATACAGTAAACATATAGTGAAGCATCGGAATCTAAAACTGGTCTCACAGGAAAAGTTCAAAACATAGACATTAAAAGAGCTAGTCTTCTTGCACTTGAGTCGGAATTGTGCTTCTTGTATTTCATTCCAATGCAATTTCTGTGTTTCATCGTCAATAAGAAGGTCAGAGGGATACAGTAAACCTGAAGTGAAGCATCGGAATCTAGAACCGGTCTCACAGGAAAGGTTCAAATCGTAGTCAGTAAGAAGAGTCAGTCTTCTTGTACTTAAGTCAGCATTGTGCCTTTTGTATTTAATTCCGATGCAATTCTGTGTTTCATCGTCAATAAAAGGTCAGAGAGATACAGCAAACCTGAAGAGAAGCATCGGAATCTATAACTTGTGTCACAGGAATGGTTCAAAACATGGCCCGTAGGAAGAGTCCGTCTTCTTGTACTTAAGTCGGCATTGTGACTTTTGTATTTAATTTCGATGCAATTTCTGTGTTTCATCGTCAATAAGAAGGTCAGAGGGATACAGTAAACCTGAAGTGAAGCATCGGAATCTAAAACCGGTCTGACAGGAGAGGTTCAAAACATAGACAGTAAGAAGAACCAGTCTTCTTGTACATGAGTCGGCATTTGTCTTTTATATTTAATTCCGATGCAATTTCTGTGCTTCATCGTCAATAAGAAGGTCGGAGGGATACAGTAAGCCTGAAGTGAAGCATCGGAATCTATAACTAGTGTCACAGGAATGGTTCAAAACATAGACAGTAAGAAGAGTCTGTCTTCTTGTACTTAAGTCGGCATTGTACCTTTTCTATTTAATTCCGATGCAATTTCTGTGTTTCATCGTCAATACGAAGTTCAGAGGGATACAGTAAACCAGAAGTGAAGCTTCAGAATCTATTACTAGTGTCATAGGAATGGTTCTTAACATAGACAGTGAGAATAGTCAGTCTTCTTGTACTTAAGTCGGCATTGTGCCTTTTGTTTTTAATTCCGATGCTATTTCTGTGTTTCATCATCAATAAGAAGGTCCAAGGGATACAGTAAACATATAGTGAAGCATCGGAATCTAAAACTGGTCTCACAGGAAATGTTCAAATCATAGTCAATAAGAAGAGTCAGTCATCTTGTACTTATGTCGACTTTGTGCCTTTTGTATTTAATTCCGATGCAATTTCTGTGTTTCATTGTCAATAAGAAGGTCCAAGGGATACAGTAAACATATAGTGAAGCATCGGAATCTAAAACTGGTCTCACAGGAAATGTTCAAAACATAGTATTAAGAGGAGTCAGTCTTCTTGTACTTAAGTCGGCATTGTGCCTTTTGTATTTAATTCCGATGCAATTTCTGTGTTTCATCGTCAATAAGAACGTCCAAGCGATAAAGTAAACCTGAAGTGAAGCATCGCAGTCTAAAACCGGTCTCACAGGAATGGTTCAAAACCTAGAAAGTAAAAGAGCCAGTCTTCTTGCACTTGCGTCGGCATTGTGCTTTTTGTATTTAATTCCGATGCAATTTCTGTGTTTCATCGTCATTAAGAAGGTCAGAGGGATACAGTAAACCTGAAGTGAAGCATCGGAATCTATAACTAGTGTCACAGGAATGGTTCAAAACATAGACAGTAAGAAGAGTCAGTCTTCTTGTACTTAAGTCGGCATTGTGCCTTTTGTATTTAATTCCGATGCAATTTCTGTGTTTCATCGTCAATAAGAAGGGCAGAGGGATACAGTAAACCCGAAGTAAAGCAGCGGAATTTATAAATAGTGTCACAGGAATGGTTCTAAACATAAACAGTAAGAAGAGTCAGTCTTTTTGTACTTAAGTCTGCAATGTGCCTTTTGTATTTAATTCCGATGCAATTTCTGTGCTCCATCGTCAATAGGAAGGTCAGAGGGATACAGTAAACCTGAAGTGAAGCATCGGAATCTATAACTAGTGTCACAGGAATGGTTCAAAACATAGACAGTAAGAAGAGTCAGTCTTCTTGTAGTTAAGTCGGAATTTTGTCTTTTCTATTTAATTCCTATGCAATTTCTGTGTTTCATCGTCAATAAGAAGGTCCAAGGGATACAGAAAACATATAGTGAAGCATCGGAATCTAAAACTGGTCTCACAGGAAAAGTTCAAAACATAGTAGTAAGAGGAGTCAGTCTTCTTGTACTTAAGCCGGCATTGCGCCTTTTGTATCTAATTCCGATGCAATTTCTTTGTTTCATCGTCAATAAGAACGTCCAAGGGATACAGTAAACCTGAAGTGAAGCATCGCAGTCTAAAACCGGTCTTACAGGAAAGGTTCTAAACATAGACAGTAAAAGAGCCAGTCTTCTTGCACTTGAGTCGGCATTGTGCTTTTTGTATTTAATTCCAATGCAATTTCTGTGTTTCATCGTCAATAAGAAGGTCAGAGGGATACAGTAAACCTGAAGTGAAGCATCCGAATCTATAACTAGTGTCACAGGAATGGTTCAAAACATAGACAGTAAGGAGAGTCAGTCTTCTTGTGCTTAAGTCGGCATTGTGCATTTTGTGTTTAATTCCGATGCAATTTCTGTGTTTCATCGTCAATAAGAAAGGCAGAGGGATACAGTAAACCCGAAGTAAAGCAGCGGAATTTATAACTAGTGTCACAGGAATGGTTTTAAACATAAACAGTAAGAAGAGTCAGTCTTTTTGTACTTAAGTCTGCAATGTGCCTTTTGTATTTAATTCCGATGCAATTTCTGTGCTCCATCGTCAATAGGAAGGTCAGAGGGATACAGTAAACCTGAAGTGAAGCATCGGAATCTATAACTAGTGTCACAGGAATGGTTCAAATCATAGACAGTAAGAAGAGTCAGTCTTCTTGTAGTTAAGTCGGAATTGTGCCTTTTCTATTTAATTCCGATGCGATTTCTGTGTTTCATCGTCAATAAGAAGGTCAGAGGGATACAGTAAACCCAAAGTAAAGCATCGGAATCTATAGCTAGTGTCACAGGAATGGTTCTAAACATAGATAGTAAGAAGCGTCATTCATCTTGTACTTAAGTCAGCATTGTGCATTTTGTATTTAATTCCGAAACAATATCTGTGTTTCATCGTAAATAAGAAGGTCAGAGGGATACAGTAAACCTGAAGTGAAGCATCGAAATCTATAACTAGTCTCACAGCAATTGTTCAAAACGTAGACAGTAAGAAGCGTCAGTCTTCTTGTACTTAAGTGGCCAATGTGCATTTTGGATTTAATTCCGATGCAATTTCGGTGTTTCATCGTCAATAATGATGTCAGGGGGATACAGAAAACCTGAAGTGAAGCATCGGAATCTATAACTAGTGTCACAGGAATGATTCAAAACACAGTCAGTAAGAAGAGTCTGTCTTCTTGTATTTAAGTCGGCATTGTGCCTTTTCTATTTACTTCCGATGCAATTTCTGTGTTCCATCGTCAATAAGAAGGTCAGAGGGATTCAGTAAACCTGAAGTGAAGCATCGCAGTCTAAAACCGGTCTCAGAGGAAAGGCTCAAATCATAGACAGTAAAAGAGCCAGTCTTCTTGCAATTGAGTCTGCATTGTGCTTTTTGTATTTAATTCCAATTCAATTACTGTGTTTCATCGTCAATAAGAAGGTCAGAGGGATACAGTAAACCTGAAGTGAAGCATCGGAATCTATAACTAGTGTCACAGAAATGATTCAAAACACAGTCAGTAAGAAGAGTCTGTCTTCTTGTATTTAAGTCGGCATTGTGCTTTTTCTATTTACTTCCGGTGCAATTTCTGTGTTTAATCGTCAACAAGAAGGTCAGAGGGATACAGTAAACCTGAAGTGAAGCATCGGAATCTAAAACCGATCTCACAGGAGAGGTTCAAAACATAGACAGTAAGAAGAGCCAGTCTTTTTGTACTTGAGTCGGCATTGTATCTTTTATATTTAATTCCGATGAAATTTCTGTGCTTCATCGTCAATAAGAAGGTCGGAGGGATACAGTAAACCTGAAGTGAAGCATCGGAATCTATAACTAGTGTCACAGGAATCGTTCAAAACATTGACAGTAAGAAGAGTCAGTCTTCTTGTACTTAAGTCGGCATTGTGCCTTTTGTATTTAATTCCGATGCAATTCTGTGTTTCATCGTCAATAAAAGGTCAGAGAGATACAGCAAACCTGAAGAGAAGCATCGGAATCTATAACTTGTGTCACAGGAATGGTTCAAAACATGGCCCGTAGGAAGAGTCCGTCTTCTTGTACTTAAGTCGGCATTGTGACTTTTGTATTTAATTTCGATGCAATTTCTGTGTTTCATCGTCAATAAGAAGGTCAGAGGGATACAGTAAACCTGAAGTGAAGCATCGGAATCTAAAACCGGTCTGACAGGAGAGGTTCAAAACATAGACAGTAAGAAGAACCAGTCTTCTTGTACATGAGTCGGCATTGTGTCTTTTATATTTAATTCCGATGCAATTTCTGTGCTTCATCGTCAATAAGAAGGTCGGAGGGATACAGTATGGCTGAAGTGAAGCATCGGAATCTATAACTAGTGTCACAGGAATGGTTCAAAACATAGACAGTAAGAAGAGTCTGTCTTCTTGTACTTAAGTCGGCATTGTACCTTTTCTATTTAATTCCGATGCAATTTCTGTGTTTCATCGTCAATACGAAGTTCAGAGGGATACAGTAAACCAGAAGTGAAGCTTCAGAATCTATTACTAGTGTCATAGGAATGGTTCTTAACATAGACAGTGAGAATAGTCAGTCTTCTTGTACTTAAGTCGGCATTGTGCCTTTTGTTTTTAATTCCGATGCTATTTCTGTGTTTCATCATCAATAAGAAGGTCCAAGGGATACAGTAAACATATAGTGAAGCATCGGAATCTAAAACTGGTCTCACAGGAAATGTTCAAATCATAGTCAATAAGAAGAGTCAGTCATCTTGTACTTATGTCGACTTTGTGCCTTTTGTATTTAATTCCGATGCAATTTCTGTGTTTCATTGTCAATAAGAAGGTCCAAGGGATACAGTAAACATATAGTGAAGCATCGGAATCTAAAACTGGTCTCACAGGAAATGTTCAAAACATAGTATTAAGAGGAGTCAGTCTTCTTGTACTTAAGTCGGCATTGTGCCTTTTGTATTTAATTCCGATGCAATTTCTGTGTTTCATCGTCAATAAGAACGTCCAAGCGATAAAGTAAACCTGAAGTGAAGCATCGCAGTCTAAAACCGGTCTCACAGGAAAGGTTCAAAACATAGAAAGTAAAAGAGCCAGTCTTCTTGCACTTGCGTCGGCATTGAGCTTTTTGTATTTAATTCCAATGCAATTTCTGTGTTTCATCGTCAATAAGAAGGTCAGAGGGATACAGTAAACCCGAAGTAAAGTAGCGGAATCTATAACTAGTGTCACAGGAATGGTTCTAAACATAGACAGTAAGAAGAGTCAGTCTTTTTGTACTTAGTCTGCAATGTGGCCTTTGTATTTAATTCCGATACAATTTCTGTGCTTCATCGTCAATAGGAAGGTCAGACAGATACAGTAAACATGAAGTGAAGCATCGGAATCTATAACTAGTGTCACAGGAATGGTTCAAAACATAGACAGTAAGAAGAGTCAGTCTTCTTGTAGTTAAGTCGGAATTGTGCCTTTTCCATTTAATTCCGATGCGATTTCTGTGTTCCGTCGTCAATAAGAAGGTCGAAGGGATACAGTAAACCTGACGTGAAGCATCGGAATCTAAAACCGGTCTACAGGAAAGGTTCAAAACATAGACAGTAAGAAGAGCCAGTCTTCTTGTACTTAAGTCGGCATTGTGCCTTTTGTATCTAATTCCGATGCAATTTCTGTGTTTCATCGTCAATAAGAACGTCCAAGGGATACAGTAAACCTGAAGTGAAGCATCGCAGTCTAAAACCGGTCTCACAGGAAAGGTTCTAAACATAGACAGTAAAAGAGCCACTCTCCTTGCACTTGAGTCGGCATTGTACTTTTTGTATTTAATTCCGATGCAATTTCTGTGTTTCATCGTCATTAAGAAGGTCAGAGGGATACAGTAAACCTGAAGTGAAGCATCGGAATCTATAACTAGTGTCACAGGAATGGTTCAAAACATAGACAGTAAGAAGAGTCAGTCTTCTTGTACTTAAGTCGGCATTGTGCCTTTTGTATTTAATTCCGATGCAATTTCTGTGCTTCATCGTCAATAAGAAGGGCAGAGGGATACAGTAAACCCGAAGTAAAGCAGCGGAATTTATAAATAGTGTCACAGGATTGGTTCTAAACATAAACAGTAAGAAGAGTCAGTCTTTTTGTACTTAAGTCTGCAATGTGCCTTTTGTATTTAATTCCGATGCAATTTCTGTGCTCCATCGTCAATAGGAAGGTCAGAGGGATACAGTAAACCTGAACTGAAGCATCGGAATCTATAACTAGTGTCACAGGAATGGTTCAAAACATAGACAGTAAGAAGAGTCAGTCTTCTTGTAGTTAAGTCGGAATTGTGCCTTTTCTATTTAATTCCTATGCAATTTCTGTGTTTCATCGTCAATAAGAAGGTCCAAGGGATACAGTAAACATATAGTGAATCATCGGAATCTAAAACTGGTCTCACAGGAAAAGTTCAAAACATAGTAGTAAGAGGAGTCAGTCTTCTTGTACTTAAGTCGGCATTGCGCCTTTTGTATCTAATTCCGATGCAATTTCTTTGTTTCATCGTCAATAAGAACGTCCAAGGGATACAGTAAACCTGAAGTGAAGCATCGCAGTCTAAAACCGGTCTTACAGGAAAGGTTCTAAACATAGGCAGTAAAAGAGCCAGTCTTCTTGCACTTGAGTCGGCATTGTGCTTTTTGTATTTAATTCCAATGCAATTTCTGTGTTTCATCGTCAATAAGAAGGTCAGAGGGATACAGTAAACCTGAAGTGACGCATCCGAATCTATAACTAGTGTCACAGGAATGGTTCAAAACATAGACAGTAAGGAGAGTCAGTCTTCTTGTGCTTAAGTCGGCATTGTGCATTTTGTATTTAATTCCGATGCAATTTCTGTGTTTCATCGTCAATAAGAAGGTCAGAGGGATACAGTAAACCCGAAGTAAAGCAGCGGAATTTATAACTAGTGTCACAGGAATGGTTTTAAACATAAACAGTAAGAAGAGTCAGTCTTTTTGTACTTAAGTCTGCAATGTGCCTTTTGTATTTAATTCCGATGCAATTTCTGTGCTCCATCGTCAATAGGAAGGTCAGAGGGATACAGTAAACCTGAAGTGAAGCATCGGAATCTATAACTAGTGTCACAGGAATGGTTCAAATCATAGACAGTAAGAAGAGTCAGTCTTCTTGTAGTTAAGTCGGAATTGTGCCTTTTCTATTTAATTCCGATGCGATTTCTGTGTTTCATCGTCAATAAGAAGGTCAGAGGGATACAGTAAACCCAAAGTAAAGCATCGGAATCTATAGCTAGTGTCACAGGAATGGTTCTAAACATAGATAATAAGAAGCGTCATTCATCTTGTACTTAAGTCAGCATTGTGCATTTTGTATTTAATTCCGAAACAATATCTGTGTTTCATCGTAAATAAGAAGGTCAGAGGGATACAGTAAACCTGAAGTGAAGCATCGAAATCTATAACTAGTCTCACAGCAATTGTTCAAAACGTAGACAGTAAGAAGCGTCAGTCTTCTTGTACTTAAGTCGCCAATGTGCATTTTGGATTTAATTCCGATGCAATTTCGGTGTTTCATCGTCAATAATGATGTCAGGGGGATACAGAAAACCTGAAGTGAAGCATCGGAATCTATAACTAGAGTCACAGGAATGATTCAAAACACAGTCAGTAAGAAGAGTCTGTCTTCTTGTATTTAATTCGGCATTGTGCCTTTTCTATTTACTTCCGATGCAATTTCTGTGTTCCATCGTCAATAAGAAGGTCAGAGGTATTCAGTAAACCTGAAGTGAAGCATCGCAGTCTAAAACCGGTCTCAGAGGAAAGGCTCAAATCATAGACAGTAAAAGAGCCAGTCTTCTTGCAATTGAGTCTGCATTGTGCTTTTTGTATTTAATTCCAATTCAATTACTGTGTTTCATCGTCAATAAGAAGGTCAGAGGGATACAGTAAACCTGAAGTGAAGCATCGGAATCTATAACTAGTGTCACAGAAATGATTCAAAACACAGTCAGTAAGAAGAGTCTGTCTTCTTGTATTTAAGTCGGCATTGTGCTTTTTCTATTTACTTCCGATGCAATTTCTGTGTTTAATCGTCAACAAGAAGGTCAGAGGGATACAGTAAACCTGAAGTGAAGCATCGGAATGTAAAACCGATCTCACAGGAGAGGTTCAAAACATAGACAGTACGAAGAGCCAGTCTTTTTGTACTTGAGTCGGCATTGTATCTTTTATATTTAATTCCGATGAAATTTCTGTGCTTCATCGTCAATAAGAAGGTCGGAGGGATACAGTAAACCTGAAGTGAAGCATCGGAATCTATAACTAGTGTCACAGGAATCGTTCAAAACATTGACAGTAAGAAGAGTCAGTCTTCTTGTACTTAAGTCGGCATTGTGCCATTTGTATTTAATTCCGATGCAATTTCTATGTTTCATCGTCAATACGAACTTCAGTGGGATACAGTAAACCAGAAGTGAAGTTTCAGAATCTATTACTAGTGTCATAGGAATGGTTCTAATCAAAGACAGTGAGAATAGTCAGTCTTCTTGTACTTAAGTCGGCATTGTGCCTTTTGTATCTAATTCCGATGCAATTTCTTTGTTTCATCGTCAATAAGAACGTCCAAGGGATACAGTAAACCTGAAGTGAAGCATCGCAGTCTAAAACCGGTCTCACAGGAAAGGTTCTAAACATAGACAGTAAAAGAGGCAGTCTTCTTGCACTTGAGTCGGCATTGTGCTTTTTGTATTTAATTCCAATGCAATTTCTGTGTTTCATCGTCAATAAGAAGGGCAGAGGGATACAGTAAACCCGAAGTTTAGCATCGGAATCCATAACTTGTGTCACAGGAATGGTTCAAAGCATTGTCAGTAAGAAGAGTCAGTCTTCTTGTACTTAAGTCGCCAATGTGCATTTTGTATTTAATTCCGATGCTATTTCGGTGTTTCATCGACAATAAGGATGTCAGGGGGATACAGTTAACCTGAAGTGAAGCATCGGAATCTATAGATAGTGTCACAGGAATGATTCAAAACACAGTCAGAAAGAAGAGTCTGTCTTCTTGTATTTAAGTCGGCATTGTGCCTTTTCTATTTACTTCCGATGAAATTTCTGTGTTTCATGGCCAATAAGAAGGTCAGAGGTATTCAGTAAACCTGAAGTGAAGCATCGGAATCTAAAACCGGTCTCACAGGAAAGGTTCAAATCGTAGACAGTAAGGAGAGTCTGTCTTCTTGTACTTAAGTCAGCATTGTGCCTTTTGTATTTCATTCCGATGCAATTTCTGTGTTTCATCGTCAATAAAAGGTCAGAGGGATATAGCAAACCTGAAGAAAAGCATCGGAATCTATAACTTGTTTCACAGGAATGGTTCAAAACATAGTCAGTAAGAAGAGTCAGTCTTCTTGTACTTAAGTTGGCATTGTGCCTTTTCTATTTAATTCCGATGCAATTTCTGTATTTCATCGTCAATAATAAGGTCAGAGGGATACGGTAAACCTGAAGTGAAGCATCGGAATCCAAGACCGGTCTCACAGGAGAGGTTCAAACATAGACAGTAAGAAGAGCCAGTCTTCTTGTACTTGAGTCGGCATTGTGTCTTTTATATTTAATTCCGATGCAATTTCTGTGCTTCATCGTCAATAAGAAGGTCCGAGGGATACAGTAAACCTGAAGTGAAGCATCGGAATCTATAACTAGTGTCACAGGAATGGTTCAAAATATAGACAGTAAGAAGAGTCAGTCTTCTTGTACTTAAGTCGGCATTGTACCTTTTGTATTTAATTCCGATGCAATTTCTGTGTTTCATCGTCAATACGAAGTTCAGAGGGATACAGTAAACCAGAAGTGAAGCTTCAGAATCTATTACTAGTGTCATAGGAATGGTTGTAAACAAAGACAGTGAGAATAGTCAGTCTTCTTGTACTTAAGTCGGCATAGTGCCTTTTGTATTTAATTCCGATGCTATTTCTGTGTTTCTTGTCAATAAGAAGGTCCAAGGGATACAGTAAACATATAGTGAAGCATCGGAATCTAAAACTGGTCTCACAGGAAATGTTCAAAACATAGTAGTAAGAGGAGTCAGTCTTCTTGTACTTAAGTCGGCATTGTGCCTTTTGTATTTAATTCCGATGCAATTTCTGTGTTTCATCGTCAATAAGATCGTCCAAGGGATACAGTAAAACTGAAGTGAAGGATCGCAGTCTAAAATCGGTCTCACAGGAAAGGTTCAAAACATAGACAGTAAAGAGACAGTCTTCTTGCACTTGAGTCGACATTGTGCTTTTTGTATTTAATTCCTATGCGATTTCTGTGTTTATCGTCAATAAGAAGGTCAGAGGGATACAGTAAACCCGAAGTAAGGCAGCGGAATCTATAACTAGTGTAACAGGAATGTTTCTAAACATAGACAGTAAGAAGAGTCAGTCTTTTTGTACTTAACTCTGCAATGTGCTTTTGGATTTAATTCCGATGCAATTTCTGTGCTTCATCGTCAATAGCAAGGTCAGAGGGATACAGTAAACCTGAAGTGAAGCATCGGAATCTATAACTAGTGTCACAGGAATGGTTCAAAACATAGACAGTAAGAAGAGTCAGTCTTCTTGTAGTTAAGTCGGAATTGTGCCTTTTCTATTTAATTCTGATGCGATTTCTGTGTTCCGTCGTCAATAAGAAGGTCGAAGGGATACAGTAAACCTGACGTGAAGCATCGGAATCTAAAACCGGTCTACAGAAAAGGTTCAAAACGTAAACAGTAAGAAGAGCCTGTCTTCTTGTACTTGAGTCGGCATTGTGCCTTTTGTATGTAATTCCGATGCAATTTCTGTGTTTCATCGTCAATACGAAGGTCAGAAGGATACAGTAAACATATATTGAAGCATCGGAATCCAAAACAGGTCTCACAGGAAATGTTCATAGCATAGTCAGTGAGAGGAGTCTGTCTTCTTTTACTTAGGTCGGCATTGAGCCGTTTGTCTTTAATTCCGATGCAATTTCTGAGTTTCATTGTCAATAAGAAGGTCAAGGGATACAGTAAACCTGAAGTGAAGCATCGTAATCAGTAACTAGTGTCACAGGAATGGTTCAAAACATAGACAGTAAGAAGAGTCAGTCTTCTTGTACTTAAGTGGGCATTGTGCCTTTTGTATCTAATTCCGATGCAATTTCTGTGTTTCATCGTCAATAAGAAGGTCAGAGTGATACAGTAAATACGAAGTGAAGCATCGGAATCTGTAACTAGTGTCATAGGAATGGTTCAAAACATAGACATTTAGAAGAGTCAGTCTTCTTGTACTTAAGTCGGCATTGTGCCTTTTCTATGTAATTCCGATGCAATTTCTGTGTTTCATCGTCAATAAGGTCAGAGGGATACACTAAACCTAAAGTGAAGCATCGGAATCTATAACTAGTGTCACAGGAATGGTTCAAAACATAGACAGTAAGAAGAGTCAGTCTTCTTGTACTTAAGTCGGCATTGTGACTTTTGTATTTAATTCCGATGCAATTTCTGTGTTTCATCATCAATAAGAAGGTCAGAGGGATACAGTAAACCTGAAGTGAAGCTTCGGAATCTATAACTAGTGTCACAGGAATGGTTCAAATCATAGACAGTAAGAAGAGTCAGTCCTCTTGTACTAAAGTCGACATTGTGCCTTTTGCATTTAATTACGATGCAATTTCTGTTTTTCATCATCATAAGAAGGTCAGAGGGATACAGTTAACCAGAAGTGAAGCATTGTAATCTATAACTAGTGTCACAGGAACGCTTCAAAGCATAGACAGTAAGAACAGTCAGTCTTCTTGTACTAAAGACGGCATTGTGCCTTCTGAATTTAATTCCGATGCAATTTCTGTGTTTCATCGTCAATAAGAAGGTCCAAGGGATACAGTAAACCTGAAGTGAAGCATCATAATCAATAACTACTGTCACAGGAATGGTTCAAAACATAGACAGTAAGAAGAGCCCGCCTTCTTGTACTTAAGTCGGCATTGTGCATTTTGTACATAATTCCGATGCAATTTCCGTGTTTCACCGTCAACGAGAAGGTCCAAGAGATACAGTAAACATATAGCGAAGCATCGGAATCCAAAGCTGGTCTCACAGGAAATGTTCAAAACATATCCAGTAAGAGGAGTCAGTCTTCTCGTACTTAAGTCGGCATTGTGCCTTTTGTATTTAATTCCAATGCAATTTCTGTGTTTCATCGTCAATAAGAAGAACATACAGAGAACCATCGGAATCTAAAACTAGTCACACAGCAAATGTTCAAAGCTATCAGTAAGAAGAGTCAGTCTTCTTGTACTTAAGTCGGCATTATGCCTTTTGTATTTAATTCCGGTGCAATTTCTGTGTTTCATCGTCAATAAGAAGGTCCAAGGCATACAGTAAACCTGAAATGAAGCACCGGAATGAATAAGTAGTGTCACAGGAATGGTTCAAAACACAGACAGTAAGCAGAGTCAGTCTTATTGTGCATTGTGCCTTTTGTATTTACTTCCGATGCAATTTCTCTGTTTCATCGTCAATAAGAAGGTCCAAGGTTTACAGTAAACATATAGTGAAGCATTGGAATCTAAAACTGGTCTCACAGGAAATGTTCAAAACATAGACAGTAAGAAGAGCCAGTCATCTTGTACTTAAGTCGGCATTGTGCCTTTTGTATTTAATTCCGATGCAATTTCTGTGTTTCATCGCCAATAAGAAGGCCCAAGGAATACAGTAAACATATATTGAAGCATCGGAATCTAAAACTGGTCTCACAGGAAATGTTCAAAACATAGTCAGTAAGAAGAGTCAGTCTTCTTGTACTTAAGTCGGCATTGTGCATTTTGTATTTAATTCCGAAGCAATTTCTGTGTTTCATAGTCAATAAGAAGGTCCAAGGGATACGGTAAACATATAGTGAAACCTCGGAATCTAAAACCGGTCTCACAGGAAAGGTTCAAACATAGACAGCAAGAAGAGCCAGTCTACTTCCACTTGGGTCGGCATTGTGCCTTTTGTATTTAAATCCGATGCAATTTCTGTGTTTCATCGTCAATAAGAAGGTCAGAGGGATACAGTAAACCTGAAGTGAAGCATCGGAATCTATAACCAGTGTCACAGGAATGGTTCAAAGCATAGGCAGTTAGAAGAGTCAGTCTCCTTGTACTTAAGTCGGCATAGTGCCTTTTCTACATAATTCCGATGCTATTTCTGTGTTTCATTGTCAATAAGAAGGTCAGAGGGATACACTAAACCGGACGTGAAGCATCAGAATCTATAACTAGTGTCACAGGAATGATTCAAATCATATACAGTAAGAAGAGTCAGTCTTCTTGTACTTAAGACGGCATTGTGCCTTCTGAATTTAATTTCGATGCAATTTCCGTGATCCATCGTCAATAACAAGGACCAAGGGATACAGTAAACCTGAAGTGAAGCATCGTAATCAATAACTAGTGTCACAGGAATGGTTCCAAACATAGACAGTTAGAAGAGTCAGTCTTCTTGTACTTAAGTTGGCATTGTGCCTTTTGTATTTAATTCTGATGCAATTTCTGTGTTTCATCGTCAACGAGAAGGTCCAAGGGATACAGTAAAGATATAGCGAAGCATCGGAATCCAAAATTGGTCTCACAGGAAATGTTCACAACATATCCAGTAAGAAGAGTCAGTCTTCTTGTACTTAAGTCGGCATTGTGCATTTTTATTTATTTCCGATGCAATTACTGTGTTTCATCGTCAATAAGAAGAACATATAGTTAACCATCGGAATCTAAAACAAGTCTCACAGGAAAAGTCCAAAGCATAGTCAGTTAGAAGAGTCAGTCTTCTTGTACTTAAGTCGGCATTGTGCCATTTGTATATAATTCCGATGCAATTTCTGTGTTTCATCGTCAACGAGAAGGTGCAAGAGATACAGTAAACATACAGTGAACCATCGGATCTAAAACTAGTCACACAGGAAATGTTCAAAGCATAGTCAGTAAGAAGAGTCAGTCTTGTTGTACTTAAGTCGGCATTATGCCTTTTGAATTTAATTCCGGTGCAATTTCTGTGTTTCATCGTCAATAAGAAGGTCCAAGAGATACAGTAAACCTGAAGTGAAGCATCGTAATCAATAACTAGTGTCACAGGAATGGTTCTAAACATAGACAGTAAGATGAGTTAGTCTTCTTGTACTTAAGTCGGCATTGTGCCTTTTGTATTTAATTCCGATGCAATTTCTGTGTTTCGTCGTTAATAAGAAGGTCCAAGGGATACAGTAAACATATAGTGAGCATCAAAATCTAAAACTGGTCTCACAGGAAATGTTGAACACATAGTCAGTAAGAAGAGTCAGCTTCTTGTACATAAGTCGGCATTTTGCATTTTATATTTAATTCCGATGCAATTTCTGTGTTTCATCGTCAATATAAAGGTCTAAGGCATACAGTAAACCTGAAATGAAGCATCGGAATGAATAACTAGTGTCACAGGGATGGTTCAAAACATAAACAATTAGAAGAGTCAGTCTTCTTATACTTAAGTCGACATTGTGCCTTTTCTATTTAATTCCGATACAATTTCTGTGTTTCATCGTCAATAAGAAGGTCAGAGGGATACACTAAACCTGAAGTGAAGCATCAGAATCTATAACTAGTGTCACAGGAATGATTCAAAACATAGACAGTAAGAAGAGTCAGTCTTCTTGTACCTAAGTCGGCATTGTGCCTTCTGTATTTAATTCCGATGCAGTTTCTGTCTTTCATCGTCAATAAGAAGGTCAGAGGGATACAGTAAACATGAAGTGAAGCATCGGAATCTATAACTAGTGTCACAGGAATGGTTCAAAACATAGACAGTAAGAAGTGTCAGTCTTCTTGTATTAAGTCAGCATTATGATCTTTGTATTTAATTCCGATGCAATTTCTGTGTTTCATCGTCAATAAGAAGGTCCAAGGGATACTGTAAACATATAGTGAAGTATCAAAATCTAAAACTGGTCTCACAGGAGATGTTCAAAACATAGTCAGTAAGAAGAGTCAGTTTCTTGTACTTAAGTCGGCATTGTGCCTGTTGTACTTAATTCCGATGCAATTTCTGCGTTTCATCGTCTATAAGAAGGTCAGAGAAATACTGTAAACCTGATGTGAAGCATCTGAATCTATAACTAGTGTCACTGGTATGGTTCAAAACATAGACAGAAAGAAGAGTGAGTCTTCTTGTACTTTAGTCGGCTTTGTGCCTTTTGTATTTAATTCCGATGCAATTTCTGTATTTCATCGTCAATCAGAAGATCCAAGGGATACAGTAAAACTGAAAAGAAGCATCGGAATCAATAACTAGTGTCACAGGAAAGGTTCAAAACATAGACAATAAGAAGAGTCAGTTTTTTTTTACTAATGTCGGCATTGGCCCTTTTGCATTTAATTCCGATGCAATTTATGTTTTTCATCGTCAATAAGAAGGTCAGAGGGATACAGTAAACCTGAATTGAAGCATCGGAATCAATAACTAGTGTCACAGGAATGGTTCAAAACATAGACAGTCAGAAGAGTCAGTCTTCTGGTACATAAGTCGGCATTGTGCTTTCTGTATTTAATTCCGATGCATTTCTGTGTTTCGTCGTCAATAAGAAGGTCCAAGGGATACAGTAAACCTTAAGTGAATCATCGGAATCTATAAATAGTGTCACAGGAAAGGTTCAAAACATAGACAGTAAGAAGAGCCAGTCTTCTTGTACTTAAGACGGCATTGTGCCTATTGTATTTAATTACGATGCAATTTCTTTGCCTCATCGTCAATAAGAAATTCCAAGGGATACAGTAAACATATAGTGAAGCAATGGAATCTAAAACTGGTTTCTCAGGAAATGTTCAAAACATAGTCAGTAAGAAGAGCCAGTCTTCTTGCACTTAAGTCGGCATTGTGCCTTTGGTATTTAATTCCGATGCAATTTCTGTATTTCATCGTCAATCAGAAGGTCCAAGGGATACAGTAAAACTGAAGAGAAGCATCGGAATCTATAATTAGTGTCACAGGAATGGTTCAAAACATAGACAGTAAGAAGACTCAGTCTTCTTGTACTTAAGTCGGCATTGTGCCTTCTGTATTTAATTACGATGCAATTTCTGTCTTTCATCGTCAATAAGAAGGTCAGAGAGATACAGTAAACCTGAAGTGAAGCTTCGGAATCTATAACTACTGTCACAGGAATGGTTCAAAACATAGACAGTAAGAAGAGTCAGTCTTCTTGTACTAATGTCTGCATTGTGCATTTTGCATTTAATTCCGATGCAATTTCTGTTTTTCATCGTCAATAAGAAGGTCAGAGGGATACAGTAAACCTGAAGTGAAGCATCGGAATCTATAACTAGTGTCACAGGAATGGTTCAAAACACAGACAGTAAGAAGAGTCAGTCTTCTTGTACTTTAGCCGGCATTGTGCCGTTTGTCTTTAATTCCGATGCAATTTCTGTGTTTCATCGTCAATCAGAAGGTCCAAGGGATACAGTAAAACTGAAGTGAAGCATCGGAATCAATAACTAGTGTCACAGGAAAGGTTCAAAACATAGACAGTAAGAAGAGCCAGTCTTGTAGTACTTAAGTCGGCATTGTGCCTATTGTATTTAATTACGATGCAATTTCTGTGTTTCATCGTCAATAAGATGGTCAGAGGGATACAGTAAACCTGAAGTGAAGCATCGGAATCTGTAACTAGTGTCACAGGAAAGGTTCAAAACATAGACAGTAAGAAGAGCCAGTGTTCTGGTACTTAAGTCGGCATTGTGCCTTTTGTATTTAAATCCAATGCAATTTCTGTGTTTCATCGTCAATAAGAATGTCCAAGGGATACAGTAAACATATAGTGAAGCATCGGAATCTAAAGATGGTCTCACAGGAAATGTTAAAATCATAGTCAGGCAGAAGAGTCATTCTTCTTGTACTTAAGTCGGCATTGTGCCTTTTCTACATACTTCGGATTCAATTTCTGTGTTTCATCGTCAATAAGAAGGTCAGAGGGATACAGTAACCCTGAAGTGAAGCATCGGAATCTATAATTAGTGTCACAGGAATGGTTGAAAGCATAGACAGTAAGAAGAGTCAGTATTCTTGTACTTAAGTCGGCATTGTGCCATTTGTATTTAATTCCGATGCAATTTCTGTGATTCATTGTCAATAAGAAGGTCCGAGGGATACAGTAAACATGAAGTGAAGCATCGGAAACTATAACTAGTGTCACAGGAATGGTATAAAGCATAGACAGGCAGAAGAGTCAGTCTTCTTGTACTTAAGTCTGCATTGGGCCTTTTGTATTTAATTCCATGCAATTTCTGTGTTTCATCGTCAATAAGAAGGTCCAAGGGATACAGTAAACATATAGTGAAGCATCGTAATCTAAAACTGATCTCACAGGAAATGTTCATAACTTAGACAGTAAGATGATCACTCTTCCTGTACTTAAGTCGGCATTGTGCCTTTTCTATTTAATTGCGATGCAATTTCTGTGTTTCAGCGTCAATAAGAAGGTCAGAGGGATACAGTAAACCTGAAGTGAAGCATCGGAATCGATAACTAGTGTCACAGGAATGGTTCAAAACATAGTCAGAAGAGTCAGTCTTCTTGTACTTACGTCGGCAGAGTGCCTTCTGTATTTAATTCCGATGCATTTCTGTGTTTCGTCGTCAATAAGAAGGTCAGAGGGATAACGTGAACCTGAAGTGAAGCATCGGAATCTATCATTAGTGTCACAGTAACGGTTCAAAACATAGACAGTAAGAAGAGTCAGTCTTCTTGTACTTAAGTCGGCATTGAGCCTTTTGTATTTAATTCCGATGCAATTTCTGTGTTTCATCGTCAATAAGAAGGTCAGAGGGATACAGTAAACATGAAGTGAAGCATCGAATCTATAATTAGTGTCACAGGAATGGTTCAAAACATAGACAGTAAGAAGAATCAGTCCTCTTGTACTTAAGTCGGCATTGTGCCTTTTGTATTTAATTCCGATGCAATTTCTGTGTTTCATCGTCAATAAGAAGGTCAGAGGGATACAGTAAACCTGAAGTGAAGCGTCGGAATCTATAACTAGCGTTACAGGAAAGGTTCAAAACATAGTCAGTAAGAAGAGTCAGTCTTCTTGTACTTAAGTCGGCATTGAGCCTTTTGTATTTAATTTCGATGCAATTTCTGTGTTTCATCGTCAATAAGAAGGTGAGAGGGATACAGTAAACATGAAGTGAAGCATCGCAATCTATAACTAGTGTCACAGGAATGGTTCAAAACATAGACAGTAAGAACAGTCAGTCTTCTTGTACTTATGTCGGCATTCTGCCTTTTGTATTTAATTCCGATGCAATTTCTGTGTTTCATCGTCAATTAGAAGTTCAAAGGGATACAGTAAACGTATAGTGAAGCATTGGAATCTTAAACTGGTGTCTCAGGAAATATTCAAAACATAGTCAGTATGAATTGCCAATCTTTTTGTACATAAGTCGGCATTGTGCCTTTTGTATTTATGTCCGATGCATTTCCTGTGTTCCATCGTCAATAAGAAGGACAGAGGGATGCAGTAAACCTGAAGTGAAGCATCGGAATCTATAATTAGTGTCACAGGAATGTTTCAAAACATAGACAGTAAGAAGAGTCAGTCTTCTTATACTTAAGTCAGCATTGTGATCTTTGTATTTAATTCCGGTGCAATTTCTGTGTTTCATCGTCAATAAGAAGGTCCAAGGGATACTGTAAACATATAGTGAAGTATCAAAATCTAAAACAGGTCTCACAGGAGATGTTCAAAACATAGTCAGTAAGAAGAGTCAGTTTCTTGTACTTAAGTCGGCATTGTGCCTGTTGTATTTAATTCCGATGCAATTTCTGCGTTTCATCGGCTATAAGAAGGTCAGAGAAATACTGTAAACCTGATGTGAAGCATCTGAATCTATAACTAGTGTCACTGGTATGGTTCAAAGCATAGACAGAAAGAAGAGTGAGTCTTCTTGTACTTTAGTCGGCTTTGTGCCTTTTGTATTTAATTCCGATGCAATTTCTGTATTTCATCGTCAATCAGAAGGTCCAAGGGATACAGTAAAACTGAAGAGAAGCATCGGAATTTATAACTAGTGTCACAGGAAAGGTTCAAAACATAGACAATAAGAAGAGTCAGTCTTCTTTTACTAATGACGGCATTGTGCCTTTTGCATTTAATTCCGATGCAATTTATGTTTTTCATCGTCAATAAGAAGGTCAGAGGGATACAGTAAACCTGAATTGAAGCATCGGAATCAATAACTAGTGTCACAGGAATGGTTCAAAACATAGACAGTCAGAAGAGTCAGTCTTCTGGTACCTAAGTCGGCATTGTGCTTTCTGTATTTAATTCCGATGCATTTCTGTGTTTCGTCGTCAATAAGAAGGTCCAAGGGATACAGTAAACCTTAAGTGAAGCATCGGAATCTATAAATAGTTCACAGGAAAGGTTCAAAACATAGACAGTAAGAAGAGCCAGTCTTCTTGTACTTAAGACGGCATTGTGCCTATTGTATTTAATTACGATGCAATTTCTGTGCTTCATCGTCAATAAGAAGTTCCAAGGGATACAGTAAACATATAGTGAAGCAATGGAATCTAAAACTGGTTTCTCAGGAAATGTTCAAAACATAGTCAGTAAGAAGACCCAGTCTTCTTGTACTTAAGTCGGCATTGTGCCTTTTGTATTTAATTCCGATGCAATTTCTGTATTTCATCGTCAATCAGAAGGTCCAAGGGATACAGTAAAACTGAAGAGAAGCATCGGAATCTATAATTAGTGTCACAGGAATGGTTCAAAACATAGACAGTAAGAAGACTCAGTCTTCTTGTACTTAAGTCGGCATTGTGCCTTCTGTATTTAATTCCGATGCATTTTCTGTCTTTCATCGTCAATAAGAAGGTCAGAGGGATACAGTAAACCTGAAGTGAAGCTTCGGAATCTATAACTACTGTCACAGGAATGGTTCAAAACATAGACAGTAAGAAGAGTCAGTCTTCTTGTACTAATGTCGGCATTGTGCCTTTTGCATTTAATTCCGATGCAATTTCTGTTTTTCATCGTCAATAAGAAGGTCAGAGGGATACAGTAAACCTAAAGTGAAGCATCGGAATCTATAACTAGTGTCACAGGAATGGTTCAAAACACAGACAGTAAGAAGAGTCATTCTTCTTGTACTTAAGTCGGCATTGTGCCTTTTCTACATACTTCCGATTCATTTTCTGTGTTTCATCGTCAATAAGAAGGTCAGAGGGATACAGTAACCCTGAAGTGAAGCATCGGAATCTATAATTAGTGTCAAAGGAATGGTTCAAAACATAGACAGTAAGAAGAGTCAGTATTCTTGTACTTAAGTCGGCATTGTGCCATTTGTATTTAATTCTGATGCAATTTCTGTGTTTCATCGTCAATAAGAAGGTCAGAGAATATACAGTACACCTGAAGTGAAGCATCGGAATCTATAACTAGTGTCACAGGAATGGTTCAAAACATAGACAGAATGAAGAGTCAGTCTTCTTGTACTTTAGTCGGCATTGTGCCTTTTCTATTTAATTCCGATGCAACTTCTGTGTTACGTCGTCAATACGAAGGTCCAAGGGATACAATAACCTGAAGTGAAGCATCGGAACCTATAACTAGTGGCACAGGAATGGTTCAAAACATAGAGAGTAAGAAGAGTCAGTCTTCTTGTACTTAAGTCGGTATTGTGCCTTCTGTATTTAATTCCGATGCAATTTCTGTGTTTCATCGTCAATAAGAAGGTCAGAGGGATATAGTAAACCTCAAGTGAAGCATCGGAATCTATAACTAGTGTCACAGGAATGGTTGAAAGCATAGACAGTAAAAAGAGTCACTCATCTTGTACTTAAGTCGGCATTGTGCCTTTTCAATTTACTTCCGATTCAATTTCTGTGTTTTATCGTCAATAAGAAGGTCTGAGGGATACAGTAAACCTGAAGTGAAGCATCGGAATCTATAATTAGTGTCACAGGAATGGTTCAAAACATAGACAGTAAGAAGAGTCAGTCTTCTTGTACGTAAGTCGGCATTGTGCCATTTGTATTTAATTCCGATGCAATTTCTGTGATTCATTGTCAATAAGAAGGTCCGAGGGATACAGTAAACATGAAGTGAAGCATCGGAATCTATAACTAGTGTCACAGGAATGGTATAAAGCATAGACAGGCAGAAGTGTCAGTCTTCTTGTACTTAAGTCGGCATTGGGCCTTTTGTATTTAATTCCATGCAATTTCTGTGTTTCATCGTCAATAAGAAGGTCCAAGGGATACAGTAAACATATAGTGAAGCATCGGAATCTAAAACTGATCTCACAGGAAATGTTCATAACATAGACAGTAAGATGATCACTCTTCCTGTACTTAAGTCGGCATTGTGCCTTTTCTATTTAATTGCAATGCAATTTCTGTGTTTCAGCGTCAATAAGAAGGTCAGAGGGATACAGTAAACCTGAAGTGAAGCATCGGAATCGATAACTAGTGTCACAGGAATGGTTCAAAACATAGACAGTCAGAAGAGTCAGTCTTCTTGTACTTAAGTCGGCAGAGTGCCTTCTGTATTTAATTCCGATGCATTTCTGTGTTTCGTCGTCAATAAGAAGGTCAGAGGGATAACGTAAACCTGAAGTGAAGCATCGGAATCTATAATTAGTGTCACAGTAACGGTTCAGAACATAGACAGTAAGAAGAGTGAGTCTTCTTGTACTTAAGTCGGCATTGAGCCTTTTGTATTTAATTCCGATGCAATTTCTGTGTTTCATCGTCAATAAGAAGGTCAGACTGATACAGTAAACATGAAGTGAAGCATCGAATCTATAACTAGTGTCACAGGAATGGTTCAAAACATAGACAGTAAGAAGAGTCAGTCCTCTTGTACTTAAGTCGGCATTGTGCCTTTTGTATTTAATTCCGATGCAATTTCTGTGTTTCATCGTCAATATGGAGGTCAGAGGGATACAGTAAACCTGAAGTGAAGCATCGGAATCTAAAACCGGTCTCACAGGAAAGGTTGAAACATAGACAGTAAAAAGAGCCAGTCTCCTAGTACTTGAGTTGGCATTGTGTCTTTTGTATTAAATTCCGATGCAATTTCTGTTTTTCATCGTCAATAAAAAGGTCAGAGGGATACAGTAAACCTGAAGTGAAGCATCGATATCTATAACTAGTGTCACAGGAATGGTTCAAAACATAGACAGTAAGAAGAGTCAGTCTTCTTGTACTTAAGTCGGCATAGTGCCATTTGTATTTATTTCCGATGCAATTTCTGTGTTTCATCGTCAATAAGAAGGTCAGAGGGATACAGTAAACCTGAAGTGAAGCGTCGGAATCTATAACTAGCGACACAGGAAAGATTCAAATCAAAGTCAGTAAGAAGAGTCAGTCTTCTTGTACTTAAGTCAGCATTGTGACTTTTGTATTTAATTCCGACGCAATTTCTGTGTTTCATCGTCTATAAGAAGGTCAGAGGATATACAGTGCACCTGAAGTGAAGCATCGGAATCTATAACTAGTGTCACAGGAATGGTTCAAAACATAGACAGAATGAAGAGTCTGTCTTCTTGTACTTTAGTCGGCATTGAGCCTTTTCTATTTAATTCCGATGCAACTTCTGTGTTTCGTCGTCAATAAGAAGGTCCAAGGGATACAATAACTTGTAGTGAAGCATCGGAATCAATAACTAGTGTCACAGGAATGGTTCAAAACATAGACAGTAAGAAGGGTCAGTCTTCTTGTACTTAAGTTGGCATTCTGCCTTTTGTATTTAATTACGATGCAATATCTGTGTTTCATCGTCAATACGAAGGTCAGAGGGATATAGTAAACCTGAAGTGAAGCATCGGAATCTATAACTAGTGTCAAAGGAATGGTTCAAAACATATACCATAGAAAGAGTCAGTCTTCTTGTACTTAAGTCGGCATTGTGCCTTTTGTATTTAATTTCGATGCAATTTCTGTGTTTCATCGTCAATAAGAAGGTCAGAGGGATACAGTAACCCTGAAGTGAAGCATCGGAATCTATAATTAGTGTCACAGGAATGGTTCAAAACATAGACAGTAAGAAGAGTCAGTATTCTTGTACTTAAGTCGGCATTGTGCCATTTGTATTTAATTCTGATGCAATTTCTGTGTTTCATCGTCAATAAGAAGGTCAGAGAATATACAGTACACCTGAAGTGAAGCATCGGAATCTATAACTAGTGTCACAGGAATGGTTCAAAACATAGACAGAATGAAGAGTCAGTCTTCTTGTACTTTAGTCGGCATTGTGCCATTTCTATTTAATTCCGATGCAACTTCTGTGTTACGTCGTCAATACGAAGGTCCAAGGGATACAATAACCTGAAGTGAAGCATCGGAACCTATAACTAGTGGCACAGGAATGGTTCAAAACATAGACAGTAAGAAGAGTCAGTCTTCTTGTACTTAAGTCGGTATTGTGCCTTCTGTATTTAATTCCGATGCAATTTCTGTGTTTCATCGTCAATAAGAAGGTCAGAGGGATATAGTAAACCTCAAGTGAAGCATCGGAATCTATAACTAGTGTCACAGGAATGGTTGAAAGCATAGACAGTAAAAAGAGTCACTCATCTTGTACTTAAGTCGGCATTGTGCCTTTTCAATTTACTTCCGATTCAATTTCTGTGTTTTATCGTCAATAAGAAGGTCATAGGGATACAGTAAACCTCAAGTGAAGCATCGGAATCTATAATTAGTGTCACAGGAATGGTTCAAAACATAGACAGTAAGAAGAGTCAGTCTTCTTGTACGTAAGTCGGCATTGTGCCATTTGTATTTAATTCCGATGCAATTTCTGTGATTCATTGTCAATAAGAAGGTCCGAGGGATACAGTAAACATGAAGTGAAGCATCGGAATCTATAACTAGTGTCACAGGAATGGTATAAAGCATAGACAGACAGAAGTGTCAGTCTTCTTGTACTTAAGTCGGCATTAGGCCTTTTGTATTTAATTCCATGCAATTTCTGTGTTTCATCGTCAATAAGAAGGTCCAAGGGATACAGTAAACATATAGTGAAGCATCGGAATCTAAAACTGATCTCACAGGAAAAGTTCATAACATAGACAGTAAGATGATCACTCTTCCTGTACTTAAGTCGGCATTGTGCCTTTTCTATTTAATTGCGATGCAATTTCTGTGTTTCAGCGTCAATAAGAAGGTCAGAGGGATACAGTAAACCTGAAGTGAAGCATGGGAATCGATAACTAATGTCACAGGAATGGTTCAAAGCATAGACAGTCAGAAGAGTCAGTCTTCTTGTACTTAAGTCGGCAGAGTGCCTTCTGTATTTAATTCCGATGCATTTCTGTGTTTCGTCGTCAATAAGGAGGTCAGAGGGATAACGTAAACCTGAAGTGAAGCATCGGAATCTATAATTAGTGTCACAGTAACGGTTCAAAACATAGACAGTAAGAAGAGTGAGTCTTCTTGTACTTAAGTCGGCATTAGGCCTTTTGTATTTAATTCCGATGCAATTTCTGTGTTTCATCGTCAATATGGAGGTCAGAGGGATACAGTAAACCTGAAGTGAAGCATCGGAATCTAAAACCGGTCTCACAGGAAAGGTTCAAACATAGACAGTAAAAAGAGCCAGTCTCCTTGTACTTGAGTTGGCATTGTGTCTTTTGTATTAAATTCCGATGCAATTTCTGTTTTTCATCGTCAATAAAAAGGTCAGAGGGATACAGTAAACCTGAAGTGAAGCATCGATATCTATAACTAGTGTCCCAGGAATGGTTCAAAACATAGACAGTAAGAAGAGTCAGTCTTCTTGTACTTAAGTCGGCATAGTGCCATTTGTATTTATTTCCGATGCAATTTCTGTGTTTCATCGTCAATAAGAAGGTCAGAGGGATACAGTAAACCTGAAGTGAACCGTCGGAATCTATAACTAGCGACACAGGAAAGATTCAAATCAAAGTCAGTAAGAAGAGTCAGTCTTCTTGTACTTAAGTCAGCATTGTGACTTTTGTATTTAATTCCGACGCAATTTCTGTGTTTCATCGTCTATAAGAAGGTCAGAGGATATACAGTGCACCTGAAGTGAAGCATCGGAATCTATAACTAGTGTCACAGGAATGGTTCAAAACATAGACAGAATGAAGAGTCTGTCTTCTTGTACTTTAGTCGGCATTGAGCCTTTTCTATTTAATTCCGATGCAACTTCTGTGTTTCGTCGTCAATAAGAAGGTCCAAGGGATACAATAACTTGTAGTGAAGCATCGGAATCAATAACTAGTGTCACAGGAATGGTTCAAAACATAGACAGTAAGAAGGGTCAGTCTTCTTGTACTTAAGTTGGCATTCTGCCTTTTGTATTTAATTACGATGCAATATCTGCGTTTCATCGTCAATACGAAGGTCAGAGGGATATAGTAAACCTGAAGTGAAGCATCGGAATCTATAACTAGTGTCAAAGGAATGGTTCAAAACATATACCATAGAAAGAGTCAGTCTTCTTGTACTTAAGTCAGCATTGTGCCTTTTCTATTTACTTCCGATTCAATTTCTGTGTTTCATCGTCAATAAGAAGGTCAGAGGGATACGGTAAACCTGAAGTGAAGCATCGGAATCTATAATTAGTGTCACAATAATGGTTCAAAACATAGACTGTAAGAAGAGTCAGTCTTCAAGTACTTAAGTCGGCATTTTGCCTTTTGTATTTAATTCCGATGCAATTTCTGTGTTTGATCGTCAATAAGAAGGTCAGAGAGATACAGGAAACCTGAAGTGAAGCATCGGAATCTATAACTAGTGCCGCAGGAAAGGTTCAAAACATAGACAGTAAGATGAGGTAGGCTTCGTGTACTTAAGTCGGCATTGTGCCAATTGTATTTAATTACGATGCAATTTCTGTGTTTCATCGTCAATTACAAGTTCAAAGGGATACAGTAAACATATAGTGAAGCATTGGAATCTTAAACTGGTGTCTCAGGAAATATTCAAAACATAGTCAGTAAGAATTGCCAATCTTCTTGTACATAAGTCGGCATTGTGCCTTTTGTATTTTTGTCCGATGCATTTCCTCTGTTTCATCGTCAATAAGAAGGACAGAGGGATACAGTAAACCTGAAGTGAAGCATCGGAATCTATAACTAGTGTCACAGGAATGGTTCAAGACATAGACAGAATGAAGAGTCAGTCTTCTTGTACTTTAGTCGGCATTGTGCCTTCTCTATTTAGCTCCGATGCAACTTCTGTGTTTCGTCGTCAATAAGAAGGTCCAAGGGATACAATAAGCTGAAGTGAAGCATCGGAATCTATAACTCGTGTCACAGGAATGGTTCAAAACTTAGACTGTCAGAAGAGTCAGTCTTCTTGTACTTAAGTCGGCATTGTGCCTTCTGTATTTCACTACCATGCATTTCTGTGTTTCGTCGTCAATAAGAAGGTCAGAGGGATAACGTAAACCTGATGTGAAGCATCGGAATCTATAACTAGTGTCACAGGAATGGTACAAAACATAGACAGTAAGAACAGTCAGTCTTCTTGTACTTAAGACGGCATTGTGCCGTTTGTATTTAATTCCGATGCAATCTCTGTGTTTCATCGTCAATAAGAAGGTCCAAGAGATACAGTAAACATATTGTGAAGCATCGGAATCTAAAACAGATCTCACAGGAAATGTTCATATCATAGACAGTAAGAAGAGTCAGTCTTCTTGTACTTATGTCGGCATTGTGCCATTTTTATTTAATTCCGATGCATTTTTCTGTGTTTCATCGTCAATAAGGAGGTCGGAGGGATACAGTAAACCTGAAGTGAAGCATCGGAATCTATAACTAGTGTCACAGGAATGGTTCAAAACATAGACAGTACGAAGAGTCAGTCTTCTTGTACTTAAGTCGGCATTGTGGTGTTTGTATTTAATTCCGATGCAATATCTGTGTTTCATCGTCAATAAGAAGGTCAGAGCGATATAGTTAACCTGAAGTGAAGCATCGGAATCTATAACTAGTGTCACAGGAATGGTTCAAAACGTATACAGTAAAAAGAGTCAGTCCTCTTGTACTTATGTCGGCATTGTGCCTTTTCTATTTACTTCCGATTCAATGTCTGTGTTTCATCGTCAATAAGAAGGTCAGAGGGATACGGTAAACCTGTAGTGAAGCATCGGAATCTATAATTAGTGTCACAGGAATGGTTCAAAACATAGACAGTAAGAAGAGTCACTCTCCTTGTACTTAAGTCGGCATTGAGCCTTTTGTATTTAATTCGGATGCAGTTTCTGTGTTTCATCGCCAATAAGAAGGTCAGAGGGATACAGTAAACATGAAGTGAAGCATCGGAATCTATAACTAGTGTCACAGGAATGGTCCAAAACATAGACATTAAGAAGAGTCAGTCTTCTTGTACTTAAGTCGGCATTGTGCCTTTTGTATTTAATTCCATGCAATTTCTGTGTTTCATCGTCAATAAGAAGGTCCAAGGGATACAGTAAACATATAGTGAAGCATCGGAATCTAAAACTGATCTCACAGGAAATGTTCATATCATAGACAGTAAGAAGAGTCAGTCTTCTTGTACTTATGTCGGCATTGTGCCATTTTTATTTAATTCCGATGCATTTTTCTGTGTTTCATCGTCAATAAGGAGGTCGGAGGGATACAGTAAACCTGAAGTGAAGCATCGGAATCGATAACTATTGTCACAGGAATGGTTCAAAACATAGACAGTCAGAACAGTCAGTCTTCTTGTACTTAAGTCGGCAGAGTGCCTTCTGTATTTAATTCCGATGCATTTCTGTGCTTCGTCGTCAATACGAAGTTCAGAGGGATAACGTAAACCTGTAGTGAAGCATCGGAATCTATAATTAGTGTCACAGTAACGGTTCAAAACATAGACAGTAAGAAGAGTCAGTCTTCTTGTACTTAAGTCGGCATTGAGCCTTTTGTATTTAATTCCGATGCAATTTCTGTGTTTCATCGTCAATAAGAAGGTCAGAGGGATACAGTAAACATGAAGTGAAGCATCGAATCTATAACTAGTGTCACAGGAATCGTTCAATACATAGACAGTAAGAAGAGTCAGTCCTCTTGTACTTAAGTCGGCATTGTGCCTTTTGTATTTAATTCCGATGCAATTTCTGTGTTTCATCGTCAATATGGAGGCCAGAGGGATACAGTAAACCTGAAGTGAAGCATCGGAATCTAAAACCGGTCTCACAGGGAAGGTTCAAAACATAGACAGTAAAAAGAGCCAGTCTCCTTGTACTTGAGTTGGCATTGTGCCTTTTGTATTAAATTCCGATGCACTTTCTGTTTTTCATCGTCAATAAAAAGGTCAGAGGGATACAGTAAACCTGAAGTGAAGCATCGACATCTATAACTAGTGTCACAGGAATGGTTCAAAACATAGACAGTAAGAAGAGTCAGTCTTCTTGTACTTAAGTCGGCATTGTGCCATTTGTATTTAATTCCGATGCAATTTCTGTGTTTCATCGTCAATAAGAAGGTTAGAGGGATACAGTAAACCTGAAGTGAAGCGTCGGAATCTATAAATAGCGTCACAGGAAAGGTTCAAAACATAGTCAGTAAGAAGAGTCAGTCTTCTTGTACTTAAGTCGGCACTGTGTCATTTGTATTAAATTCCGATGCAATTTCTGTGTTTCATCGTCAATAAGAAAATCAGAGGGATACAGTAAACCTGAAGTGAAGCATCGGAATCTATAACCTGTGTCACAGGAATGGTTCAAAACATAGACCGTAAGAAGAGTCAGTATTCTTGTCCTTAAGTCGGCACTGTGTCTTTTGTATTTAATTTCGATGCAATTTCTGTGTTTCATCGTCAATCAGAAGGTCCAAGGGATACAGTAATCATGAAGTGAAGCATCGAATCTATAACTAGTGTCACAGGAATCGTTCAATACATAGACAGTAAGAAGAGTCAGTCCTCTTGTACTTAAGTCGGCATTGTGCCATTTGTATTTAATTCCGATGCAATTTCTGTGTTTCATCGTCAATATGGAGGTCAGAGGGATACAGTAAACCTGAAGTGAAGCATCGGAATCTAAAACCGGTCTCACAGGAAAGGTTCAAAACATAGACAGTAAAAAGAACCAGTCTCCTTGTACTTGAGTTGGCATTGTGCCTTTTGTATTAAATTCCGATGCAATTTCTGTTTTTCATCGTCAATAAAAAGGTCAGAGGGATACAGTAAACCTGAAGTGAAGCATCGATATCTATAACTAGTGTCACAGGAATGGTTCAAAACATAGACAATAAGAAGAGTCAGTCTTCTTGTACTTAAGTCGGCATTGTGCCATTTGTATTTAATTCCGATGCAATTTCTGTGTTTCGTCGTCAATAAAAAGGTCCTAGGGAAACAGTAAACCTGAAGTGAAGTATCGGAATCTAAAACCGGTCTCACAGGAAAGGTTCAAAGCATAGACAGTAACAAGAGCCAGTCTTCTTGTACTTGAGTCGGCATTGTGCCTTTTGTATTTAATTCCGGTGCAATTTCTGTGTTTCATCGTCAATAAGAAGGTCAGAGGGATATAGTAAACCTGAAGTGAAGCATCAGAATCTGTAACTAGTGTCACAGGAGTGGTTCAAAACATAGACAGTAAGAAGAGTCAGTCTTCTTGTACTTAAGTCGGCACTGTGTCTTTTGTATTTAAATCCGATGCAATTTCTGTGTTTCATCGTCAATCACAAGGTCCAAGGGATACAGTAAAACTGAAGTGAAGCATCGGAATCTATAACTAGTGTCACAGGAATGGTTCAAAACATTGA